>NW_028114283.1:0-75898 GCF_964289735.1 Phaethon aethereus | reverse complement strand
AGCTGCGGAAGGAGAAGAAGCAGCAGAAGAAGAAGAAGAGGAGCGAGAAGGGGCCGGTGGCGGAGCCTCCGGAGCTGGGGACGCCCTCCGATCCGGAGCAGCCGCGGGGTGAGGACTCCCTTCCCCCCGAGGCAGCCCCCCAGCCTGGAGAGCCCCGCGGCAGAGCTCCCCGGCGCCCCGAGAGGGGCAGCCCCATGGCGAGGCCCCCGGCGGCCTCCCGGGCTGGGAACGTCCCCCAGGTGGGAACAGCCTTGAGCCAGGAGCCGCCTCCAGTTCGGGAGGGGCCGCGCTGGGACCTCCGGGGTTCCCAGCTTCCCCGCGCCTGAGCGCTGACGCCTCGAGTGCCTGCGTCCTGCAGAGGCTGAGATCTAGAGGGGCCTGTCCCCTCCCCGCTGGAACAGGGGCCGGCCTGATGGTCTGCGCGGGGGTGCCAAGCTGCTGGGGAATGGGGGGCTTAGTCCCGCCTGCCCCTCCGAAGGCAGACCCTTGCCCAGAGGAGGGTCTCCCTGCCATGGGCTGTCCCACATACTGGGCTACATCTCCTGGTGACAGAGGCTGTGTGCAGACTTCCCTCTTCCCTCTCCTGCAGTAGCTGCTCCCCCCACGTCCCCCCCAGCCTTGGCTGATGGCCCCAGCGATGGCGAGAAGCTCGCAGGGAGCAAGAGCAAAGCTGAGCTGCGAGCAGAGCGCCGGGCCAAGCAGGAGGCTGAGCGGGCCCAGAAGCAGGCCAAGAAAGCAGAGCTGAGCCAGGCAGCCACAGCAGCCAAGCCCAGGCTGACCCCCTCTGAGCCTCAATCCGGTACAGACGTTGTCACCGCAGGGTGCAGAGGGTGGGTGGGTGAGTAGGGAGGGAGGGGGCTGGGGCGGGGGCCTGCAGGCGCTGCCCATCCCATCCTTACATGGTGCCCTGGGCTCTGCCCTGTCGGGCCTTTCCTGAGTTTTGGGGCAGCGTGGCTGGGCTGGGGGCTGCACCAGGGCGGTGCCACCTCACGCCACGCTCCCCGCTATCCTCACAGTGGTAAAGCGGCTGCCGGAGCACGTGCAGGTGGATGACCCTGCAGCCCAGAGAAAACTGGCCAAGAAGCTGGAGCGGCAGCAGGTAGGAGGGGGGCTGGGTAATGGGCTGCATGCTACAGAGCAGCCACTGCAGACACTGTGGCGTGTCTGCTGGCATCGGGCTGCGCGCATGGTGGGACTAGGGCCTGCTTCCTGGTGTGCCGCAAGCAACCACTGGGTGTGATTGCTGATGCTGAAGTGAGCAGGGCTGTATGGCGGGCTTGGGTAAGCCATCGTCAATGCTTTTTGGCTACAGGTACCTCTGAGGCAGGATTACGGCACCAAGGTCAACCTGTTCTCCCACTTGCACCAGTACAGCCGGAACAAGCCACTGACACAGCAGATGAGGTACATGGCTTCCCCAGCCCAGGCCCCTGGCAATCGTTGGGCTCTGTTTTGGCTGGGCTGGCTGAAAAATGGCTGTAGTGAAGGGTATCCTGGGGCTGGATGGGATGGAGGGGGACCACTTTGCTTGGTTTGATGTCCTGCTTGTGAGGTGAGGAGAGCTGCCCTCGGGCAGTGCAGGGCCAGGGGAGCAGGGGCTGTGGGGTTAGCCTGACTCCTCAGGTCACAGGGCAAGTAGGGGCTGGACTGACAACTCCTTTTTCGGGCTGTCCCTCAGGTTGTTTGGCTGGGGGCCTGGCAATGGGTTGATTGTTCCTGGGCTGTAGAGGGCCAGTGCTGACAGCTCTGTCGCGTTTGTCCCTGCAGCATCCCCTCCATGGTAATTCACCCAGCTGTGGTGCGTCTTGGCCTCCAGTACTCCCAGGGCATCATCAATGGCTCCAACGCCCGTTGCATCGCCCTGCTGGAAGTCTTCAAACAGGTATGTGAGCAGTTACCCATGCCCACCAGGCAGTAAGGGCGTTGCACCAGGCGCAGGTATCCCTTCCTGTTCCCTGACTACTGGGGCTGCATCTGTGCTCAGTCATCTTCAGCCTCTTCCTTCTGACCGTGCCAGGGCTGGGCCCTGCTGGTGTCCTGTTCTGGCACTGACGCTGCGGGTTTGAGCTCCTGGAGCACCCCTTTGCCTCCCCTGTGAAAGGGTGTCAAGCTGTGCGGTACATGCTTGTGCCTGGTCTGCAGCCTCCTGCGCGAGAGTGGTCTGCCTGGCCAGAAGGGGCAGGTGGCCTGAACTCACGCTCTCTTTCTTCTTGTCTCAGCTGATCCGGGATTACTCAACACCCCCCAATGAGGAGCTGTCACGGGACCTGGTGGCCAAGCTGAAGCCACACATCAGGTGAGGGCTCCCAGTGCTGGAGCAGAGGGACTGAAGCTCCTCTAAGTGTGGTCCATCGGTCGCCTCTCTGGGTTGGTATCCACCCAAACTTGGGCTGACGTTCCTGGGGCTCTAGGTTCTGCCTCCCTGCCTACAATCTCCAGCCCAGCTGCACCCTCTCTCTTCCTGTCCCTGCCCTCCAGGCTGCTCTGGAGCTAAGCCCATTTCCTCTCTGCAGCTTCCTGAACCAGTGCCGGCCCCTCTCAGCCAGCATGGGCAATGCTATTAAGTTCCTGAAGAAGGAGATTTCGTGCCTGCCTGACACCCTGAGAGAGGAGGAGGTGAGTGGCCTCATGCCAGCAGCAGGCTCCAGCCCTCTGGCTGCAGGCACAGGGTAGAGGGTCAGCCCTGGCCCAGGATAAGCAGGGAGAGGTGGCGGGATGCAGGCTGGGAGCAGCGCTGCAGTGAAGCTAGAAGAGTTGGCCATCAGTGTCGCCAGCCACGGCCTGAGTGCGGCCAGACCTGCTCCCCCTCTGCCAGCACCCGAAGGGGCCGGGGTGCGCTGCAGCCAATGCTGGGCTGTTAGTGTCGTGGGGCTGGTAGGACTGGCACTTGTCAGGAGCAGGGACGTAAAATGGGAGAAGCTGCAGCAGGCGCACGTGGTCTCAGTGAACGCAGCACTGCACCACAGGCCTGGCCAGCAACCAGCATTGCACCTGCATCGGGAGGTGACTCTTGAGCGGCTGGAGGACTTGCAGGCTGGTCCGGCTGGTGCTGTGCCCTGCAGGAAGACCACAGCAGCTGGGCACCATGAGCTGCCCTTGCCCACCAGGACTGCCTGTGAGAGCATCGTCTGACAGCATCAGTAAAGTCACAGATGAAGAAGAATATCTTTTTTTCAGTGCTTAGCTCTGTCCCATGCAAAAAACTCCACAAGAGCCCGTTGGCTGCGGAGCAAGGGGCAGGGTGGTGGTATATGCCAGGAGCTGGCTGCAAGGGCCCCTGGGGCAGCATGGCTAGTGGGCTCAGAGGAGTCAGGCTGGGAGGCTGAGCTTGAGGACCAGAGCAACTGATCCAGGAGGCGCAGGGGAGGTAATGGGCAGAGCTGGGGAGGTCCTGATGGCAGCTCGAACCTGTGCTGGGACAGGAGTGGCCCTGTGTGTCCTGCAGAGCCGCTGTCCCAGGGGAAGGTGCCATTCAACAAACAGGCTGGCTGGGAGCAGGGCAGGCCTCTGTGCTTGCAGGCAGAGCTGAGCCCGCAGTCCTGCCAGGCTGTGAGGGACAGCAGAGTGTCTGCGGTGTGGTGAGGCCATGCTGTATGTGCTGGCACTGTCTCCCCCAGGCAAAGGACAAGCTGCAGGGCACTATCGACAAATATCTGCGTGAGAAGATTCTTTTGGCAGCTGAAGCCATTTCAAGGTCTGCCTTTGAGAAGATAAATGACAACGATGTCATCCTGGTGTATGGATGGTAAGAGGAGAGCCAGGGCAGCCAGGCCAGTGGGTGGGAAAAGGAAATGGAGCAGTTGAGTGAAGACGGAAAGCTCTTGCAAAAGCAGTTTTTCAAGGGTGGGAAAGTCAGCATTGCCCAAGGGAGAGGGAGGGGTTTTGGCTCTGGGTCCAGCAACTAGAAATAAAACAAGTAGGGAGGGGGCAGTCAGGGGTGCCAGCCAGAACTTGGCTGCGGTGGGGAGCTGATAAACGTCTCCCTCCTGCCTTTAATTATGACCAGTGGGGCGGGACAGAACTGTGGATGTGTGAGGGTGTCAGGACAGAGCAGAGCATGGCCCTGGGATCAGCACTTGCTAACTGGATGTGGGAGTATTGTTAGTGCTTTAGAAAAAGCAGAGAGCTCATTAGGACTTCCATCCCATCCTGGGAGACAGGCGGGCTGATGAGCTCGCGTCACGAGGTGGTGACAGAGCACTTTCTGCCTGGCAGCTGCCAAGGGGAACGCTAAACCGTGTCTGCAGAGCGCAGTGGACGGTATTGGCAGGCCTGGCTGCAAGCAGGCATCCCTGGAGGGCCGCGCTGCGAAGGGGTCTGTCTCTACATGCTGGGACAGGTTAGATGCTGGAAGTACTGGAACCCTCGGACTTGTTAGAGGAAGGAACAGGAGAGTCTGATCAAGTAGCCTTAAACCAGCCTATACCAATTAATATATGTGTCAGCATCTCAAGCTCAGCTTGTGAATGCCCAAGTCTGCACTGCCTGCCAGTTTGACTATCCCAGACCCACCAGCGTGTAGTGTGGCTGCAGTGGGCAGCACCATCACTGCGCTGGGAAGCGCCTGACAGGGGCCTAAAGCCATTGCCGTCAGCAAAGCCTGTACCGAACGCTTGTCCGTGAGACTTTGCTGTTCCTGTTCAAGGCTTGGCACTGTCCTCTGTTTGCATGTGCCCAGAGTTAGGTGTTTTCGAGAAACCCAGATTCACCGCATCTTCAATGCAGGGCATTTATAGAGCGGCCATGACTGTTTACTGGCATTTTAAACAAGCTGCAGCACAGTCAAATGTCAGGAAGCAAAAAGACGGAAGCTTGTTCTTCCTTCGAGGGACTGTGTCCCAGAAAGCAGAGGTGGAAAAAGGAGCCAGAGACCGCTGTGGCAACACGGAGTCCCGATCTGATGTGCCTCCTGGGTGATCAGCAGAGGAGCGAGCAGGGGCAGGAGGTCAGAGCGGGCCTGGAGTGTTCTGAGAGGGGAAACCTGGAGAAGGTTTGGAGGGGGAGTCCCTAGCTGTGGTCACGGACAGGTGGATGTCAGTGCTGCTTCCAGGGGGGGGCTGAGACATCACTTTTCCCAGGGGGTGAGTCTCTGCAAAGACAGGGAGAGGGAGCCCTGGAAGCGAGCGTAGCAGGAGAGTGTCTGGAAGGGGCAGCACTTGTAACGGGGGCAGGGGGGTGCACGACAGCTCTGCCCGCACTCGTCTCCAGGCAGCACTGGCCCGCTGGGGTTTTGGTGGGAGCCCAGCTCCCATTCTGGGTAAGAGAGACATTGCTCTCTTTGGGCTGGATGTGCCTGAGGACCTGGCATGGCAGCTGGCACCTGGCAGTGCCTGCTCTGCTGCAGCCAGCCCCTGCCGTCGGGCGCATGTCAGCTCTGTCCCCTGGGCGAGACCCCATGCTAACGCTCAGGAGACCTCCTGCCCGGCCGGCACCTGATGAGTCCTGCACTGGAGCCAGCACCAAGGAAAGTCTCCTGGCACTGGCTGCATTTCCGGGCCATGCTGGCAGGGAGCAGCGCACAGCATCGGGGGCAGCCGTGCTAACTGGTGGCCATCAGCTCTTCCCTTGTGAACCGCACGCTGTGTTACGCCCATGTGGAGAAGGGACGGGCCTTCCGTGTGATCGTGGTGGACAGCCGGCCGCGGCTAGAAGGCCGGGAGACGCTGCGCCGACTGGTGCGCAAGGGCATTCACTGCACCTATGTGATGATCAATGCCATTTCTTACGTGCTGCCTGAGGTGAGGAGCAGAGCAGGGCTGTGCCGAGGGTGGCAGGCATGGGGGAGGCTGCAGCATAATAAAAGGCGCTAACAGATCCTTGCACTTCCCTGACAGGTGTCCAAAGTGCTGCTGGGAGCCCATGCGCTCCTGGCCAACGGCTCTGTCATGTCCCGGGTGGGGACATCACAAATAGCGCTGGTCTCCAAGGCCTACAATGTGCCCGTCCTGGTGTGTTGTGAGACCTACAAGTTCTGCGAGCGGGTGCAGACAGACTCTTTTGTCTCCAACGAGCTGGGTAAGGCTTCTGTCCCCTTCCTCCCACCTGGGACCTGTTCCCTCTTCCTGCTGCTGGCCAGGATGGACTGGTCTGCCCTGCCATTCTCCTTCCTGGCCAAGGGGCCACCACTCGCAGGAAGGGTGGCTGTTGGGCCTGGCGGGCAGCAGGGCGGGATGATGAGGTGCTGTCCCTCCCCCTGATCCTTCCAGCTGCTTCTCTTTCTGCAGATGACCCTGATGACCTGATCATGCTCCGGAAGGGCCAGGCCCAGCTGGGTGGCTGGGCAGAGAACAAGTCCTTGCGCCTCCTCAACCTGGTCTATGATGTGACACCACCTGATCTAGTGGATCTGGTCATCACGGACTTGGGCATGATCCCCTGCACCTCAGTGCCTGTTGTCCTGCGTGTCAAGAACGTGGATCAGTAGTAGGGGCAGCCGCACAGACACTTAATAAACCAGGCTCAACAATGCACCTTGTCTGCCTTCGGTGGTGTGGTAGGAGCCCTGGCGCCCCGTGTCACCACAGGCTCAGCTCTGCACTTTCCTTGGGCATGCTGACACTTCTGCCCAGCTCTGCCCAGCCCCTCTCCTCCCGCTCCAGGCTGCCGTGGGCTAGGACCTTCCCTGTCCCCAGGCCACTCCTCAGGAACCTGGAGGAAATGGTGACAGCCCCTGGCCCATCCCTCCTCTGGGTATGGTTCTGGCAGCCAGTCGAGCTGGGCTTGCGCAGAAGACCCCCAGCACCTCTGACCCCGCAGCACCCTCAGGGGGCCAGGGCTGCTCCCAGCACGAGCTGCTCCTGCAAGAGGGGCCCAGTGCAAGGTCCAGCCTGAGCAGTGGTTGGGGGCTCTGGCACAGAGAAGGGAGTGTCCTCCTTTGCTCTGCAGCGTTCCTATGCCTTTCTGATGCACCCAGTAGGGATGGCTGGGGGCTGTCTGTGCATCCCCCTGGAGCCCCTTACCCCCTCCACATTCCCAGCTCTGGGGGAGGAACAGGGAAGAGATGGCAGTGTGCCTGGTATCCTGGCCTCTGCCCAAAAAGGAGTGTTTTTATACAGCAGTCTCGCCTGTCATTGCAGCCCTGTGCAGAGCCAGGGCGGCAGGGGAAGCCCCATGTCCCTGCCGGGTGGCAGGGAGAGGAAGGCCCGGCACTAACGGCGCGAGGGCCGGTGGGGTGCCACGGGTGGGGCCAGAGCTGGTCCCTCTCTCTTTCCTACGACCGGCTGTGCTGCCGGTTGCTGCCCCGCGGGTGCGTTAGGAGGCACGGAGGGGGCCGGGGGAGCAGGCTCCATCCCCACTGCTGCTCCCGGTACCAGCTGTGGGTCGGGCCCGGGGAGCACCGAACCGCAGCCTTCCCACGGAGGGGACAGGGCCGGCGGCAGGCAATGCCCCACCGTGCGGGGCTGTCAGCTCTGGCCGGGGTGCTGTGGCCCAGGGGGAACCGAGGCCCCTGCTGCTCCACAGCCAGGGCACCGGCGAAGCCCCCGGGACAGAAGGGCCGGGGCCCAGGCTCGTCCCAGCGCGGCCCCTCAAACCCGCCGGGGGCGTGGCCATGGAGAGCGCGCCGCTGCCGGCAGAGCCGCGGCGGGCCGCCAGGGCGGGGCGCTGCGGACGGAGGCGGGGCCATGCAGATAAGGCACCGAGCGCGGGATGACGGGACACCCACTCGCCAAGCCATCGCCGGACACGCGCCTAAACGGCGCTGCGGGGACGGTGCGCGGCGGCGCGTCGTGTGGCGCGGAGTGATCCGTGCGTGCGGGTGTCGCGCGGGGCTGGCGGTGCGGTGGCCGTGTGCTGAGTGTGAGCGCGTGGGCAGGGCCCGCGTGTGCGCGGGGGGCGGGTCATACTTACCTGGCAGGGGAGACACCATGATCAGGCAGGTGGTTTTCCCAGGGCGAGGCTCATCCCCTGCACTCCGGGTGTGCTGACCCCTGCGATTTCCCCAAATGCGGGAAACTCGACTGCATAATTTGTGGTAGTGGGGGACTGCGTTCGCGCTCTCCCCTGGCGCTGCGGTGCAAGGACAGAACGGGACATGCCGCTGGTCTCGCTTGGCGGTGCTGCCACGGCGGGGGCGGGCAGAGCGTGGGCTGGTTCCAGTGCCCGACCCCGCGCGGGCAGAGGCGTGACCCGTCGCACGCCGGCCTCGATCGCCCGCCATCCCGCCATCTCGCCCGGTGCAGGAGCGGGGCCGACGGCGAAAACGAGCCGGGTCGCAGCGGGACCCGCAGGACCCCGGGGGCGTTTCCGTCGTTGTCAGACCCGCGATCGGAACGGAGCGGTAACGGCAAAGCGATGAATCTGGGGAGCAGGCGGTGCCTGGGGTCCTGAGGCGGTGGCTGCCCCTTGGCTGCCTGCACCGGCCCTACCCGGGGCGACTTGTGCCCGGCCCTGCCCGCCCCGAGGGCCATTCCCCGCACTGGTTCCCCGCTGGCCCTGCCACTTCCGCCCCCCCGCCCCGAATTCGGTTCCGCAGGAGTCGCGGGGAAACGGCCCGCTGCGGACAGAGAGCGGAGCGTGGCCAGCCCCAAGGTGCTGACAGCCCGACCCGAGCTCCGCCCCCGCAATCCCGAACGTTGCTCGGGATTGCGCCCACTGCAACCGCAACTATCTGTCCTTGCACCGCAGCGCCAGGGGAGAGCGCGAACGCAGTCCCCCACTACCACAAATTATGCAGTCGAGTTTCCCGCATTTGGCGAAATCGCAGGGGTCAGCACACCCGGAGTGCAGGGGATGAGCCTCGCCCTGGGAAAACCACCTGCCTGATCATGGTGTCTCCCCTGCCAGGTAAGTATGACCCGCCCCCCGCGCACACGCGGGCCCTGCCCACGCGCTCACACTCAGCACACGGCCACCGCACCGCCAGCCCCGCGCGACACCCGCGCGCACGGATCACTCCGCGCCACACGAAGCGCCGCCGCGCACCGTCCACGCAGCGCCGTTTACGCGCGTGTTCCCGCCGTGTCTTGGCGAGTGGGTGTCCCGTCATCCCGCGCTCGGTGCCTTATCTGCATGGCCCCGCCTCCGTCCGCAGCGCCCCGCCCCTGTCGGCCCGCCGCGGCTCTGCCGGCAGCGGCGCAGGACGGGGCCGGGCGGGGCCGGGCGGGGGGGGGCGGGGCCGGGCCCTCCGCTCCAGCACGGGCACCGGTGAATAACGGGCAGCGCCTGGACCCACATCCCCGGCCCGCAACGTCTTCGCTCCCGCCGCGCTGCTGCCGGGGGCTGCCGCCCCGCCCCGCCCCGCCGGCCCCCGGCGCGCACCGAGAGCCGCTCCGCGGGCCCCGGGGCTCGTCCCGCCGCGGCCGGGAGGCTGGAACGGCGCCGCCGCAGCACCCCCCGCTCCCGCGGCGGCGGCCCCGAGCAGGCCTGCGCGCTCCCGGCCGCGGCTCTGGCGAGGGTGCGGCCCGGCGCCGAGTGCCCCGGCAGCCGGCGGGCAGGTGCCCCCGGGGGCTTCGGAGGGACAAAGCTCCGGCGGCTCGGGGAGCCCCCGGGCAGCGGCCCCGGGGAATCGGCCCGCCGGGCCGCGGGGGGGGCGGCGGCGGGGCCCTTCGTAGGAGCCGCCCCTGAAAGCCCCGGGGCCGGCAGCCCCCGCGGCTCCCAGGCCAGGCAGGAGGCCGGCGGGGCCGGCCGGGGACCTCCTCGTGGAGCCCGGGAGGAAGGAGACGTGGCGCCGTCTCTGGAGGCGAGGTCGGCTGCGCAGGCGGGTCACGCAGCCGCGGTGGGTGCGCACGCGGAGGGCAGAAACACGAGAGGCCAAAGCCCGGCGGGGCTCGGCGCCAGCCGGTGCTGCGTCAGGCCGCGACAAGACGGCCTCTTCTGAGCGCAAGAGGAGGCGCGAGGAACACGGCGGGCCGACGCCTGTCGCGGGCGGACACCGAGCAAACGGGGGCGAAGAGAAGGCGGAGGCGTTCGATGCTTCCCTTGCCTCGCCCTTTAATAACACTGACGGACCGCGGGCCGCCCGGCCCCCGCGGCGGAGGACCGCGGCCGGGGAGCGGCGACTCTCCACTCGTGGGCACCGGCCTGGTCCGGGACCGGTTGTAGCAGCTGAACGTTCACGAGCCCGCGGGGCCTGGCGGGGCTCACCCCAGCGTCCTGCAGGAGCTGGCGCGTGCTGCGGCGGGACCCCTCTCCATCGTCTCCCAAAGCTCCCGGGAGTCTGGGCAGGTCCCCGCTGACGGGAGGCCGACGTCACACCAGTTCACAAGAAGGGCGTGAGGGAAGACCCGGGAAACTACAGACCTGCGAGTCTGACCTCAGTGCCTGGAAAACGCTGGAGAAGGTCCCGCCGGGTGCTACCGAAGGGCGTTTAGCGACCAGTGCAGTCGTCGGGCACAACCAGCGTGGGCTCACCGAGGGAAAGCCCTGTTCAACTGCAGTGAGGTCACCTGCCTCATGGAGGAGGGGAGGCGGTGGATGTAGTTTTTCTGGGTTTTGGTAAGGCGTTTGATCCCGTCCCTCACAGCACCCTTCTGGGCGCTTGTCCAACAGTGGGACGAGCAGGTTCACGGGGCGGTGGGTGAAGCACCGGCTGAAGGGCAGAGCCCGAGGAGTGGTGGCGAGCGGGGCTATGTCTGGCCAGCGAGCGGTCGCCAGCGTCATTCCTCAGGGCTCAGTCCGAGGGCCGGGGCCGTGCAATGTATTTACCAGCGACCCGGATGCGGGAGTTGCTAACGATGCGTTCAGGTTTGCCGACCACACCAAACGGGGACGGTGCTGTTGACGCTTCTGAGGGACGGGAGGCCTTGCAGAGGGGTCTAGGTAGAGTGGAGCACCGGTCAATCGTCAGCGGCATGAAACGGAAGAAGTCCAAAAGCCGGATTCTGCCCCCAGGGCAGAGTACCGCCGGGCACCAGTCTAAACTGGGCAAGGAGTGGGTGGGGAGCGGCCCTGCAGAAAGGGGCCCGGGGTCAGCAGCAGGAGCCGGCGCCGTGCCCTGGCACCACGGGGGCAAACCGCACCCCGGGGCACCGAGCACAGCACGACCAGCCGGCCGAGAGAGGGGGTTATCCCGCCGCACTCAGCGTTGGCGCGGCCTGGCCTGGGGCACTGCGTGCAGTTCTGGGCCCCGCCACGTGGGAAGGATGCGAAGGTCCTCGAACGCGTCCAGAGGAGGGCAGCGACGCTGGTGCCGGGGCTGGAAGGAGCGTCCTCTGAGGAGCGGCTGAGGACTCTGGGCTTGTGTGGTTTGGAGAGAAGGAGGCTGAGGGGTGACCCCGTTACTCCCTGAGGAGGGGACGTGGAGAGGGAGGCGCTGAGCTCTTCTCCCTGGGATCCAGGGACAAGACACGTGTGAATGGTCCAGAGCTGCGCCGGGGGAGGTTGAGCCTTGACGTGAGGCAGCATTTCCTTACGCAGAGGGTGGGCAAACCCTGGAAGAGGCTTCCAGGAGAGGTGGTCGATACGCCAAGCCTGTCAGTGTTGAAGAGGCATTTGGGCGATGCCCTTAATAACACGCTTTAACTTTTGGCCAGCCCTGAAGTGGTCAGGCAGTTGGGTGATGATCCTTGCAGGTCCCTTCCAGCCGAACTGCCCTGCCCTTACCCTGCCCTGTGCCATCCTACCCTTTTGTCTCTGAGCGGGACGGCACACAGTGGGTGTGCAAGGCCCCTGGGGTGGGCTGTCCCATCTGGGTCCCCTCCGGCCCCTTGCCCACCCCAGCTGCTGCCCGGGGGTGCAGGCGATGCCTGGTGCGGCGCTGGCACTGCTCAGCAGCCGCCGAAGCACAGGGCGTCACCAGCCCCGTGCCAGCCACACGCAGGGCAGAGCGCGGCACCGCCGGGGCTGCAGTGCCGAAAGGTGACTGGATGCCGGCCGAGCCGGGCACACGATCAGCCATGCCTTGAGAAACGCCGACGCTTTTTACCGACACGGTCCTTGGCTCCGGGGCGTCGCTAAAACTCTCCCGTGCTCTCACCCACGCCAGACTGACACTGGGAGTAGAGAAATTACCAGGCGATGGGCGCAGAGGAGACATCGGGAGCGAAGCAGTCCTGCGGTGCAGCACCCACCCCCCTCCACGGATCAGGGTTGCGTCCGCGTGTCCTCGCACACCCGGACCCCTCGTGCCGCCGCCGGCCGGAGCGGCTGAGCCTGCGCTGTCCTGCCCAGCCATGGAGGTGCCGACGGTCCGAGGGCAGGAGCCGCAGGGACGGACGTTTCCCCGGGTCCCGGGGTGTGTGAGGTTGTTTCGGAAATGAGTCCCGTTGTCTGCCTCAATTCTTTCGGGGGTGCCATGTTGCCGTAAGATTTGCTTTTCAGGGCCGGGGACAGTGTTCCGGGCGGCGGCGTGGGGCACGGGCTGCGTGTCCAGCCACCCCGTGGTTGCTTCCCCCGTTGTGGGCGCGTGGCGCGTGCAGCGGCGGGTTCGTGGGAGGTGATCGAGTCAGTCTGCCAGGCCTCCCACATCGGTGCTGCAGCCATCGCCCTCCGTACCGGCGGCGTCAAGCGCTGGGCTGGTGTGACGGCAGCGCCCGTTCCACATCCACGGACTACGGGCGCCGGGCTGGATGCTCCGAGGGGGGGTCCCCTCTGCGCGTCAGGCGGCCGATGCCCGGGGGGGCTCGGGGGACGTTTCCCCCGGTCCCGCGTTCGCGGGGCTCGTTGCCCCCAACCGCCCTTTCCTCAGCGACGCCCGCCCCGCTGCTCGGCTCCGCCAGCTGCAGCCCTCCGGCCGTGGCGGCCGTCCCGCCTCTGCGGGTCTGCCGGGTCTCCTCCGGCCGAGGCCCGAGGCGCGGAGCTGGCCGGGCCGGGCCGGGCCGGGCCGCTGGCGGGTCCCGGGTGCCCACGGCGGGGCGGGTCCGCCAGGGGCGGGGCGCTGCGGACGGAGGCGGGGCCATGCAGATAAGGCACCGAGCGCGGGATGACGGGACACCCACTCGCCAAGACACGGCGGGAACACGCGCGTAAACGGCGCTGCGTGGACGGTGCGCGGCGGCGCTTCGTGTGGCGCGGAGTGATCCGTGCGCGCGGGTGTCGCGCGGGGCTGGCGGTGCGGTGGCCGTGTGCTGAGTGTGAGCGCGTGGGCAGGGCCCGCGTGTGCGCGGGGGGCGGGTCATACTTACCTGGCAGGGGAGACACCATGATCAGGCAGGTGGTTTTCCCAGGGCGAGGCTCATCCCCTGCACTCCGGGTGTGCTGACCCCTGCGATTTCGCCAAATGCGGGAAACTCGACTGCATAATTTGTGGTAGTGGGGGACTGCGTTCGCGCTCTCCCCTGGCGCTGCGGTATAATGACAGATCAGGGTTTTCCGTGTTGTTCCACCACGACCCACGGGCGCACTGCCGTTTCCGCCCCGCTGGGGCCCAGCTCGGGGCTGTCGCGCTCCTGTCTCCGCCTGCAGGGGCCCCTCCCGGCCGCTCTGCGGCCGTGTCCTGCGGTCGGGCCCCGGACCGCTGGAGCCGGCGGAGCCGGCGCTGCCGCTGCCGCGGCGCCCCCGCCCGCCGGGCGCCCGGTGAATCAGGTACAGCGGCCGGGCCGCCGCGTGCCGCCCCACCGCCGCCCCGCCCCGCCGCGGGGGCTGGCCCGGCCCGGCCCCGCCCCGGATCCTCCCGCCGCCGCTCTGCACGCGCCCGCTCGGTCGCCGCCGCAGCGCACGTGGGGTCGCCATGGGCTGTCTGGTGCTGCAGGACGGGTCGGTGCTGCGCGGCCGCCCCTTCGGGGCCGCCCGGGCCGTCGCCGTCGGGGAAGTCGGTGAGTGCGGCGGGCGCCGCCAGGCCGGCGGCGGATGGCGGGGGGGAGGCCCGAGCCCGGCGAGCGGCGCCGGGAGGGGAGCGGGGGGGTGTCCGGTCCGGCCCGGTGCGGGGAACAGCGGCGGCTGGCGCGGGGCGCCGGGGGAGCGGCCGGGCGGCTCCGTGCCGGGCGGCTCCGTGCCAACCGACCCGGGCCCTGCCCCTGCGCTGGCAGTGTTCCAGACCGGCATGGTGGGCTACCCCGAGGCCCTCACCGACCCCTCCTACAAGGCGCAGATCCTGGTGCTCACCTACCCGCTCGTCGGCAACTACGGGGTCCCCCGGGACGAGACCGACCCCTTCGGCCTCAGCAGGGTGAGCGCGCGGGGACCGGGGCGCGGGCCAGCGCGTGGCTGGGCGGGAACGCGCAGGGCGCCAAGGCGGGGACGCGCCGGGCACCGGGCCGGCACGTGGCGGCAGGCGGAGGCTCCACCCCGATGCCGCGGGGCCCGGAGCCAGTAGCTGGGCCCAGGGTGCCCCGGCCCACCCCGCTCCCCGAGGGGCTGGGCAGGGGGCGACCCCCGGGCACTGGGGGTGGGGATCGGGCCCGCGGGCCTGTCCCTGCTGGGGCTCCGTGCGGCCCCCAGGCCGAGGCAGCGCTGGGGCAGGGCGGAGCAGCCCCTCCTGCCTGCGGCCCCAGGCCCCTCCCAGCCGCTCTGCCTCCATGCTGCCTGTCCCGGGGCCGCCCCTGCCCCCGGGGCAGAGTCCAGGCCCGGCAGAGGCAGCACGGGGCCTCCCCACCGCCCTGGGGGTCCGTCCTGTCCAGCCCCATCTCACGCTGGTGGGCCAGGAGTCTCCGGCCCCGCTTTCGCTGCCGATAGCCCTCTCTGGGCCAGGGGCACGTGGGTCCCTGCTGCGGGCAACCAGAGCTCCAGTCCGGTGGGACAGGATGCGCTGGGGTGTTTGCGGCTTCCTGGTGAGGCTGTGGCTGGAGGGAGCGGCGCTTTGCCGTGTGCCGGTCCACGCTGCGGCTGTGCCAAGCTGCGAGGTCCTGCGGCGCGGGCCGTGCTGGCCCCTGGGCAGGGGGCTGCAGTCCAGTAGCACCAGGGGCCTGGGCACCCCATCATGGGGGTCTTGGAGCCGGGGCCTCAGCTGGACCAAGCCTCAGCTTGCAGGGCTGGGTGTGGGCCGCGGTGGGGGTGGTGACAGCCCGGCACGCTGCGTGGAGCGACAGCGGGGTCCAGTCCTGTGCCATGAGCCAGGGATGGGGTCCCTGTCCCATGGGGCTCCCCCAGCTCTGGGCTGTAGCTGTCCCACCATGCCCCATGGGGATGGCTGGGACGGGCACCCGAAGATGCACAGGGCTTCTCCCGGGCTGGTGACCCCATGCCTGGCCATGCTCACCCCTCCACACTCCCCAGTGGTTCGAGTCCAGCAAGATCCACGTGGCTGCACTGGTGGTGGGCGAGTGCTCGGAGACCCCCAGCCACTGGAGCGCGTCCCGCTCCCTCGACCAGTGGCTGAAGGAGCAGAACATCCCTGGGCTGGAAGGTGGGACCGGGGAGACTGCAGGGCTGGGTGTGGGGTGGGAGCTGGGGGGTGGCTGTGGGGCAGCTGAGGGGCTGGGGCCCAGGGGCAGCGAGTTCTGGACCAGACCTGTCTCTGCATTAGGATTTGCCCCCCCGGGGGTCAACCCGGCGGTGGCCATTGGGGGTGATGATGTTGCTGGGGTGCAGGGTCTTGTGTGAGGTGGGATGGGGCGAGGGGGTTGTGTCTCACGGCCCGTGCACAGGGGTGGATACTCGGGCCCTAACGAAGAAGATCCGCGAGAAGGGGACGCTGCTGGGGAAGCTGGTGCCAGACGGGACCCCCGAGAAGAGCCTCTCCTTTGAAGACCCCAATAAGCGGCACTTGGTGCAGGAAGTGTCGCTGAAGGTGGGGCTGGCACTGGGCTGGGGGCAGCTGGGGCTGCGGACGTCCTTGCCATGGAGGGGCTGGGCTGATCGGCCGGGCCCCGCGCTCACCCCTCCCGCAGACACCCCGTGTGTTCAACCCCGGCGGGTCCCTGCGCATCACGGTGGTCGACTGCGGGCTCAAGTACAACCAGGTGCGGTGCCTCTGCGAGCGGGGGGCGGCCGTCACCGTGGTGCCCTGGGACCATCCGCTGGACACCGCAGGTGGGGTGGCGGCGGCCGGGGGCCTCCCGGGGCCCTGCTGAGGGGTGGGGGGATGGGGCCAGGAGCAGGGACTGTCTTCTTGGTCAGTGCAGGGGGCAGGGGGGAGCTGTGTCCTGCTTCATGCCGGGGGATTGGGGAGCCTCGACATCGTCCTTCTTGGGGGCTCGGGGCCCTCAGTGGGACCCCGCAGGGGTGGGGGGCTGTGGGCTCGGGGTGCCTTGCCGCCGCTGGGATGGGAGGCTCTGGCCTGTGGTATCAGGGTGCCCTAATGTGACCCTGCATGGGGGGCCACGGGGGGCTGTGGGACTGGGGGACCTTGCTGCCACTGGGATGGGGGTTGTGGGGTCAGGGCACCTGGGTGTGACCCTGCTGGGGTGTTGGGGGGCTGTGGGTGTGGGGTGCCTCGCTGCTAGGCTGCTGGTAGCCCGGGGCCCCGCTGTGACCCTGCGGGGCCTTGGGGGGCGGGGGGGCCCACTCTGACCTTGCTGCTGTCTCGGCGCAGACTTTGATGGGCTCTTCGTCAGCAACGGCCCTGGGGACCCGCAGCTCTGCCAGGAGACGGTGTCCAGCCTGCGCCGGGTGCTGGACGCACCACAGCCCAAGCCCGTCTTCGGGATCTGCCTGGGGCACCAGCTGCTCTCCCTGGCCCTCGGCGCCCACACCTACAAGATGAAGTGAGTGTGGGTCTGGGGTCTGGGTCACCACAGGGTCCCGGCTGCCCGGGGCTGCCTGTCGCCTGTCCCGCCACCCCAGGTACGGGAACCGTGGGCACAACCAGCCGTGCCTGCACGAGGACACGCGGCGCTGCTTCATCACGGCGCAGAACCATGGCTTCGCGGTGGAGGCAGGCAGCCTGCCGCCCGGCTGGGCCCCGCTCTTCACCAACGCCAACGATGGCTCCAATGAGGGCCTCGTCCATGAGCACAAGCCCTTCTTCAGGTGGGTGTGGGGTCGTGGCTGGAGGGGTCCGGGGGGGCCCGGGGCCATGCCCTGCCTGACCCTCTCCGCAGCGTCCAGTTTCACCCCGAGCACCGCGCCGGCCCCACGGACCTGGAGGGGCTCTTTGACATCTTTGTGGAGGCGGCGCGGGACCTGCGGAGCGGAGACGGCAGCGCCCGGACGGGTGGGTGTGGGGTGAGAAGGGGCAGTGGGGACTGGGGGACCGGGGCTGCGTGCGGGTCCGGGCCGCGCACTGGGGCCATGGGCAGCACCGTGGGGCAGGGGCCGCGCGCAAGCGTGCGTGTGGCCCCGGCGTGACGCGTCCCCCGCAGTGCGGGAGCGCCTGCGGGACTGGCTGACCTACAGCGAGGCGCCGGCGGGGGGCCAGGACGCAGCCCGGCCCCGCAAGGTGCTGATCCTGGGCTCCGGCGGCCTCTCCATCGGGCAGGCGGGCGAGTTTGACTACTCGGGCTCGCAGGTGAGCGCCTGCCCCGGGGACGCGGGGGCGGTGGGTGGGGACCACCAGGGGAGTGGGGGCCTGGGGCCGCCGGCCGTGACCTCTCTGCTCCCCGTAAGGCCATCAAAGCGCTGAAGGAGGAGAACATCCAGACGGTGCTGATCAACCCCAACATCGCCACGGTGCAGACCTCCAAGGGGCTGGCGGACAAGGTCTACTTCCTCCCCATCACCCCCGAGTACGTCACCCAGGTGAGCACCCCGGGGCGCCGGCTGGGAGGGGCGGTTTGGGGGGCACAGGGACGGTGGGGCCGGGGGCTGCCTGGGGCGTAACAGGATGTCTGGGGGACTATGGGGTGGCAGAGGAGCTGATGCATGGAGGGCTGGTGGGGGGCGGAGAGGCGCTTGTGGGGCAGCACAGGCGCGGAGGGCGCAGGGTGCGTTCTGTGGGACCGCCGTGCGTCCCTGCCCCACCACTCCGTGCCCCTCCAGGTGATCCGGAACGAGCGCCCCGACGGGGTGCTGCTGACCTTCGGGGGGCAGACGGCCCTCAACTGCGGCGTGGAGCTCACCAAGGCGGGCGTGCTGGAGCGGTACCGCGTGCGGGTGCTGGGCACCCCCGTCGCCTCCATCGAGATGACAGAGGATCGCAAGGTCTTCGTGGAGAAGATGGAGGAGATCGGGGAGCACGTGGCGCCCAGCGAGGCCGCTGCCTCCCTGGAGCAGGTCCAGCAGTGGGACGGGGGCGGTCACGGGGCAGGGTGGGGGCAGCTCGCGGGTGCTGTCCTCCCCGTTCCGATCACGACCCCGCTGCTCTCTGCAGGCGCAGGCAGCGGCCGAGCGGTTGGGGTACCCGGTGCTGGTGCGCTCTGCCTACGCCCTTGGGGGTCTGGGCTCCGGCTTCGCCAACACCCGGGAGGAACTGGTGGCACTGGTGAGCCAGGCCTTCACCCACACCTCCCAGGTCCTGGTGGACAAGTCCCTGAAGGGCTGGAAGGAGATCGAGTACGAGGTGGTGCGGGACGCCTTCAACAACTGTGTCACGGTAGGGGAGGAGGGGAGATCTCCGGCCCTGCTGGGCGGGAGCTGATGGAGGAGTGAGTGCCGGGGGGTGTGGGGTCGGGGGCTCCCGCTGGACCCCGTCCCCAGGGAGGGCACCCCTGTCCCTTCTGTGGTGCCAGCATGGCTGCTGTGTGCCACGGGGAGCTGTGCCCCTCGAGCCAGACCCCCCGCATCCCCCGTGCTGGGGGGGGCTGCAACACGCAGGGTGTCCTGGGGGCTCATGTTCAAGCCCCAGCTGTGCAGGGGAGCCCCCATCGGTCCCCCCGTCAGGGGAGGAGGCGGTGGGCGCCAGGAGGGACCTGCCCGGGGCAGCAGCGGCCGAGAGCATGCGTGGGGCGGTCAGGACGCCACGCAGCCTGTGGTCACCCCCCACTGCCAGGTGTGCAACATGGAGAACCTGGACCCGCTGGGGATCCACACGGGCGAGTCCATCGTGGTGGCGCCCAGCCAGACCCTGAACGACGCGGAGTACTTCATGCTGCGGCACACGGCCGTGAAGGTCGTGCAGCACCTGGGCATCGTGGGCGAGTGCAACATCCAGTTTGCCCTGAACCCCGAGTCGGAGCAGGTGAGCGCAGCCCCCCGGGGGCCCTGGGAGACCCCCTGGCCAGCCCTGCCCCGGGGGATCCCGGGCCCGGGTCCTGCCGCACGCTGCCCCGCGGGGCTGTGCCTCGCCGGGCTCCCCAGGCCGCGGCGCCTGGCGTTCCTGCGGGCCGGAGCGTCTCGCTGTGTCGGCGCCGCAGCCGGACCCCACGAGCACAGCGGGGCGCCGGGTCTCTTGCTGCCCCTCGGTGCCACGCGCGTGCGCCTAACCCCGACCCTGGGGCGCGCTCTGCGCGGCGCCGTCCCGCTGCGGCCGTTGGCCGCAGCTGCCCTTCCCCAGCATGGCTGCCCGCGCACTTGGCCCCCGTAGCTGCGTATTCGTGCCCCCCACGTGCTGGCGGCCCCTTGGTGCCAGCCGAGCACCAGACAGCAGTGAGGCCCGTGGCCTCGTGCCACGGGGACGCGTCCTCCACCGCCCCGCTAACCCTGCCCGCCTGCTGCCCGCAGTACTACATCATCGAGGTGAACGCCCGGCTCTCCCGCAGCTCGGCCCTGGCCAGCAAGGCCACCGGCTACCCCCTGGCCTACGTGGCTGCCAAGCTGGCCCTGGGCATCCCTCTGCCCCTCCTCAGGTAACGGCACCGCTGCGGTGTGGGACGGGGCGCTGCTCCGGTGGGACAGCCCCAGCCGCTGACGCATCCCCTCCCCAGGAACTCCGTCACCAACTCCACCACAGCCAACTTCGAGCCCAGCCTGGACTACTGCGTGGTGAAGATCCCGCGCTGGGACCTCAGCAAGTTCCTGCGCGTCAGCACCAAGATTGGCAGCTCCATGAAGAGCGTGGGTGAGCGCGGGGTGGGTGTGCAGCACGGGTGGGCGGCACGGCGGGCGCGGGGTCTGGCACTCACGGCCCTGTCTGCAGGGGAGGTCATGGCTATCGGGAGGAACTTCGAGGAGGCTTTCCAGAAGGCCCTGAGGATGGTGGATGAGAACTGCGTGGGCTTTGACCACACTGTGAAGCCAGCCTCGGACGTGGTGAGCGCCAGGGCTCAGGAAGGCTTTGGGGGGTCTGGGGTGGTGGGGTACCGTGCTGCCAGCGCAGTCCTGGGCAGGAGGCGGCCGTCTGCCCCCCGCCCCGGCCCCACTGACCCCCCCGGCCCGGCAGGAGCTGGAGACGCCGACAGACAAGCGGATCTTTGTGCTGGCGGCCGCGCTACGGGCTGGCTATTCCATTGAGCGGCTCTACGAGCTGACCAAGATCGACCGCTGGTTCCTGCACAAGATGAAGAACATCGCAGACCACGCGGTGCTGCTGGAGTCGTACCGCGAGGAGCAGAGCACCATGCCACCCGCCGTGCTCAAGCGGGCCAAGCAGCTCGGCTTCTCCGACAAGCAGGTGGCCCTGGCTGTGCTCAGGTAACGCAGGGAGCGGGCACCCCGCTTTGTGCCCCGGCCCGCGTCTTGGCGCTCACCCTGCCCCTCGCAGCACCGAGCTGGCTGTGCGGAAGATGCGGCGCGACCTGAAGATCCTGCCGGTGGTGAAGCAGATCGACACCGTGGCGGCAGAGTGGCCGGCCCAAACCAACTACCTGTACCTGACCTACAACGGCATGGAGCACGACTTGGCCTTCCGTGAGCCCCACGTCATGGTCATTGGCTCTGGCGTCTACCGCATCGGCAGCAGCGTTGAGTTCGACTGGTGCGCCGTCGGCTGCATCCAGGAGCTCCGCAAGGTCCGACGGGCCCCAGCACCCCGCCGGGCTGGTGGGTTGGATGTCCCTGCTCAGAGGATGGAGCTGGGGAGGAGTGGGGGGCCCTTGGCCTCACCTCGTCCTGCTCCCCTGGCAGATGGGCTTCAAGACGATCATGGTGAACTACAACCCTGAGACGGTGAGCACCGACTATGACATGTGCGACCGCCTCTACTTCGATGAGATCTCCTTTGAGGTGAGTGGGGCTGGGGGCCCTGCCTGCCGTGGGGCTGGGGCAGGGTGAGGGCTGCCGTGGCCTCTGTCCCAGCCATCCCCGCGCTGCAGGTGGTGATGGACATCTACGAGCTGGAGAACCCCGAGGGTGTCATCCTGTCCATGGGTGGACAACTGCCCAACAACATCGCCATGGCCCTGCACCGGCAGCAGTGCCGCGTCCTGGGCACCTCCCCAGAGGCCATTGACTCAGCCGAGAACCGCTTCAAGTTCTCCCGCCTGCTTGATTCCATTGGCATCAGCCAGCCCCTCTGGAAGGAGCTCTCTGACATGGAGGTGGGGGGCGTGAGGGGCCGGGGAGGGTGACAGCGCTGGCCCATGAGGGACGGTCCCTTGGCAAGTCCCCTGAGAGTGGCATCTCTCCTGCAGTCGGCCAAGCACTTCTGCTGCAAGGTGGGGTACCCCTGCGTCGTGCGCCCCTCCTACGTGCTGAGTGGCGCCGCCATGAACGTGGCCTACTCGGACAGCGACCTGGAGAAGTTCCTGAGCAACGCCGTGGCCGTGTCCAAGGAGCAGCCTGTCGTCATCTCCAAGTTCATTCAGGAGGCCAAGGTCCATCCAGGAGGCCGCTCCGGCCCCAGGGCGCCCCTGCTCCCCGCGAGAATCCCGGCCCCCCGTCCCAGTGGCAGTCTGTGACCGTGTTCCTGCTTGCAGGAGATCGACGTGGATGCGGTGGCCTGCGACGGCGTGGTGGTGGCCATCGCCATCTCGGAGCATGTGGAGAACGCTGGGGTGCACTCAGGCGACGCCACGCTGGTGACGCCCCCCCAGGACATCACTCCCAAGACGCTGGAGCGCATCAAGGCCATCGTCCACGCTGTCGGGCAGGAGCTGCAGGTCACCGGTCCCTTCAACCTGCAGCTCATCGCCAAGGTGCCTCAGCGGGGGGGGCTGCGCTGGGCCGGCACGGTGCCGGCGGGGGGACACCCTGCGGCCCCAGGTGTGCTTCATACCGTCCGCTCTCCCCCAGGACGACCAGCTGAAGGTGATCGAGTGCAACGTCCGCGTCTCCCGCTCCTTTCCCTTCGTCTCCAAGACCCTGGGGGTGGACCTGGTGGCTCTGGCCAGCCAAGTGATCATGGGCGAGGACGTGGAGCCCGTGGGGCTGATGACGGGCACGGGCATCGTTGGTGTCAAGGTGAGCGGGGGCCACGGGGGCCGGGCTGGGGTGCGTGGCCAGGTGACCCCTAAGCCCCTCCCCGCCCCCAGGTGCCCCAGTTCTCCTTCTCGCGCTTGGCGGGTGCCGACGTGGTGCTGGGTGTGGAGATGACCAGCACGGGCGAGGTGGCCTGCTTCGGGGAGAACCGCTGTGAGGCTTACCTGAAAGCCATGCTCAGCACCGGCTTCAAGATCCCCAAGAAGAACATCCTGCTGACCATCGGCAGCTACAAGGTGCGTGGGGCGGGGGCGGGGGCCGGGGCCCCCCTCCGCCCTCTTACTGGCCCTGGGGTCATTGCAGAACAAGAGCGAGCTGCTGCCCACGGTGCGTACCCTGGAGAGCCTCGGCTACAAGCTGTACGCCAGCCTCGGCACCGCTGACTTCTACACCGAGCACGGCATCAAGGTCGGGGCTGGGGGTCTGGTGGGGGCCGGGGGTGCCCTTGGGGGAGGCATGGGGCCCTGATGGGCGCTGCTGCTGGCAGGTCATGGCCGTGGACTGGCATTTTGAGGAGGCAGACGGCAGCGAGGCCGGTGCCCGGGAGACCCAGCGCAGCATCCTGGACTACCTGGCTGAGAACCACTTTGAGATGGTCATCAACCTCTCGATGCGCAACTCGGGGGGCCGCCGGCTCTCCTCCTTCGTCACCAAGGGGTACCGCACCCGGCGCCTGGCCGTTGACTACTCGGTGCCGCTCATCATCGACATCAAGTGCACCAAGCTCTTTGTGGAGGTGGGCCGGGGCGCGCAGGGGCCCAAGGGATGTGGGTGCAGGTTGGGGAGTAATGCGGCGGCTGGGGTAGGAAGGTCCTCTTGTGGGTACTGTGGGGTGGGGTGCTGTGCACGAGCATTGCTGTGGGAGGGTCGTTTTGGGGGTGCAGCTTGGTCAGATGTCCTCACCCTGGCCCCGTTCCTGAGCTCTGGCCCCACGTGCCCCTGCAAGACGGGTCCTCCCTCACGGCTGCCGTCTCCACAGGCACTGGGCCAGATCGGGGCAGCCCCCCCACTGAAGATGCACGTGGACTGCATGACATCCCAGAAACTCATCCGCCTGCCAGGTAGGTGGGACCGGGCTCACGGCAGGGGCTGGGGGCTGTGCTCCGCGGCGCGGAGCCAGGGCGGCACCGGGGGCTCCGAGAGTGCTGCGGGGAGAGGAGGTGTTTCCCAGTGCTGCCGGGGTGTCCTGCACCCCCCGAGGCTGGGGGCTGCCTGTGCTGACACTGCCCCGCTCCCCAGGCCTGATCGACGTCCACGTCCACCTCCGTGAGCCGGGTGGCACCCACAAGGAGGACTTTGCATCGGGCACGGCAGCCGCCCTGGCCGGGGGCGTCACCATGGTGTGCGCCATGCCCAACACCAGCCCCGCTGTCACCGACGCCGCCTCCTTCGCCCTTGCGCAGAAGGTGAGGGGCTTCTACTGCCTGTCCCGACACCCGCGTCCCCTCGCCGGGCGCTGCGGTGCCGGTTGCGGTGCGCTTGCCGCCTGCAGCGGGGCGGCCCCGACCTAGCACCCACCACCTCTCGCCCGCGCAGCTGGCCGAAGCTGGGGCTCGCTGCGACTTCGCCCTCTTCCTGGGGGCTTCCTCAGAGAACGCCGGCTCGCTGGGCCCCCTGGCCGGGGCGGCCGCGGGGCTCAAGATGTACCTGAACGACACCTTCTCCAGCCTGCGGGTGGACGACGTGTCGCTGTGGATGGAGGTGAGGCGCCGCGGGCGGGGGCTGGCGCAGGGCCGGGCCCAGCTCCTGGTGCCAGCGCCCACCAGCCCCGTACCCTCTCCAGCACTTCGAGCAGTGGCCGCAGCACCTGCCCATCGTGGCACACGCGGAGCGGCAGACAGTGGCCGCCGTCCTGATGGTGGCCCAGCTGTACCAGCGCCCCGTGCACATCTGCCACGTGGCCCGCAGGGAGGAGGTGAGCGGCAGCGGCAGGGGGCCTGCGGGCCCCGGCAATGGGGCGCGGGGCAGTTCGGGGCAGGTCCCTCACCGCGGCTCCCCCAGATCCTCCTCATCAAGGCAGCTAAGCAGAAGGGGATCCCGGTGACGTGCGAGGTGGCCCCGCACCACCTCTTCCTGTGCCGGGACGACCTGGGGCGCCTCGGGGAGGGCCGAGCGGCCGTGCGGCCGGCGCTGGGCACCCGCCGGGACGTGGAGGCGCTCTGGGAGAACGTGGACACGATCGACTGTTTCGCCACAGACCATGGTGAGCCCTGGGGGAGAGCGGCTGTGGGGCGGGCGCACAGGGCGGCGATGGCGGCGAGTTCCGCAGTGACCGGCCCCCATCCCGCAGCCCCCCACACGCTGGAGGAGAAGCAGGGGCAAGAGCCACCCCCTGGCTACCCGGGCCTGGAGACGATGCTGCCGCTGCTGCTGACGGCTGTCTCTGAGGGGCGGCTCACCGTGGAGGACATTGTCCAGCGCCTCTATGAGAACCCCCGCAAGATATTCGGGCTGCCAGCCCAGGAGGACACCTATGTGGAGGTGGGTCCCTGACGCCCACCCCGGCCCCAGCCCCGGCCCTGCTGCCTCTGACCTGCTGTCCTGGCAGGTGGACCTGGAGCAGGAGTGGATCATTCCCAGCCACACGGCCTTCTCCAAGGCCCGCTGGACACCCTTCGAGGGCATGAAGGTGAAGGGGACGGTGCGGAGGGTGGTCCTGCGTGGGGAGGTTGCCTACATAGATGGGCAGGTAAGGCCCTGGGTACCCTCCCCCTGCATCTAGGGGGGTCCCCCCAGCCCCGCATACCCCAGCACTGACCCCGTCACCCCCATGGCTGCAGGTGCTGGTGCCCCCCGGCTATGGGCAGGACGTGAAGAAATGGCCCTCAGGAGCTGTGCTGGCACCGCACGCGGCCCCTGCCAAAGAGAGCACGAAGGTACCGGGGTGTGTGGGGCTGCGGGCGTGGGCCGCTGCCGCGCCACAGCTCCAGCTTGGCCTCTCGTTGCAGACCCCCGAGCGGCCCCGGCATGTGGTGGCCAGCGAGATGCTGCGTGGCCGAGCCTCCAGCCCCCGCCGGGCCGGCCCCACAGGCGAGGGACGCTTCCACCTCCCGCCTCGCATCCACCGGGCCTCCGACCCTGGGCTGCCAGGTAGGGGGGCGGGCGGCGTGGTGCGGCGGAGCGCGGTGGGCGAGCGGCAGGGCAGCGAGCGTGCCGCCCCAGGGCCGGGTCTGGGGCCGTGGCTGGGCGGCCCTGCTGACGCTGGCCCTTGTGTCCCGTTCAGCGTTCCGGAGGCTGGGAGCCGTGCACCGCCCGGGCGCCCGAGGCACCGGTAATGTCGGGGGGGGACTCACTCAGACAATGAGACGCGGCCGTACTAATGGCACTAACCGCAGCCGATGAGTGCATCCCCTCCCCCAGGTGCCGCGCTGGCCCCGGGCTGCCCGCGCTGCCCCAGCCTGGGCCCCTTTCCCCGCCATGTGGTGGGGCCGGGCGCCATGGGACAGGGCACGCTTGCGCCTGCCTGCCCCCCTCCTGCCCCGGCCCGTGCGGCACCTCGGGGACCCCTCGCCTGCCAGTGTGATTTGGGTTGCGTCTGATCGGGTTCCATGGAGTGCGCGGGGAGAGGGGCACAGCAACGCACTTGGGCTTGGCCCACCCCGGCTCTGGGTGGCCCTGGCGTCGGGCCCCGCCATACTTTTGCCCGGAGCTGCCATGTGCTGGCAGCACCCTGGCAGCGCGGGGCCCGGGGTGCCGCAGCCGCCCGCACCCTCTAACGCTGCCGCTCCTCTCTCCCACCCCAGCTGAGGATGCCCGTGAAAAGGCTGGCAGGAAGGCGGCGGAGGCTGGTGAGTGCTACGGCGTTCCGGGGGCCTGCAGCGGGCGGGCGGGCCGGCCGTGCTCCGTGGGACCACCCACGTGGGCTGACTGGCTGCTCTCCGTGCTGCAGATCCAGCTGTGATCCAGGACAGCTACTTCTACCCGCCGGGGCCCCTCCCGCGCCAGGCATCTCCTCAGGGTGCACCCCACTTCCAGACCTCCCCGCTGCTGCACCCCCTTGTTGGGCAGCACGTCCTCTCCGTCCAGCAGTTCTCCAAGGAACAGGTGCCCAGGCTGGCAGCGGGTGCTGGGGCCAGGGGCACGTGGATGAGCATGGGGGGCACGGTGCCTCGTGCGCCCCAGCCACATCCTGGGGCCGCGCATGCCCCGGCTGAGCTGCCTCTCCCCGCAGATGTCGCACCTGTTCAATGTGGCGCACACGCTGCGTATGCTGGTGCAGAAGGAGCGGAGCCTGGACATCCTCAAGGTGAGCCGGGCATGGGGCAGCTGCCTGGCACCCTGAGCGAGGCCATGGGAGCCCTGTGCTGGGCACGAATGCCCCTGGGCTCCCCAAGGTGACGGCATGGCCCCTGCAGGGCAAGGTGATGGCATCCATGTTCTACGAGGCGAGCACGCGGACCAGCAGCTCCTTTGCAGCGGCCATGAGCCGGCTGGGTGGCTCCGTCCTGTCCTTCTCGGAGGCCACCTCCTCGGTGCAGAAGGGAGAGTCGCTGGCAGACTCCGTGCAGACCATGTGCTGCTATGCCGACGTGCTGGTGATACGGCACCCCCAGCCGGGCGCCGTTGAGGTGAGAGTGGCTGGTGGGGCTGTCTCCTGCCTGCGGCGGCGCCGGGGGGTGGTCGCATCCTGCTGTGAAGGTCCCTGTGGCAGGGGTGATGACCTGTGCTGTGGGGCAGGGTTGTGCGCCCAGTGGGGCAGGCGTCGGGAGCAGGAGCCGGGTCCAGTCACCGCGGGGCTGGTGGGGGCCGCGTCCTGCCCGCGCTCAGCCCTGCTTGTGTGCCCAGCTGGCTGCCAAGCACTGTCGCAAGCCTGTGATCAACGCCGGGGATGGGGTGGGGGAGCACCCCACGCAGGCGCTGCTGGACATCTTCACCATCCGCGAGGAGCTGGGCACCGTCAACGGCATGACAGTAAGGCTCTGTGGGCCGAGGGGGGCCGTGGAACACCGCGGCGCATTGGGGCTGAAGGGCCCTGTGGGGGCCGGGGGGCCGTCGGGCCCTGTGCTGCCATGGGTCGGGCTGACCGCTCTCCCCAGATCACCATGGTGGGTGACCTGAAGCACGGGCGCACGGTGCACTCCCTGGCCCGCCTGCTCACCCAGTACCGCATCAACCTGCGCTACGTGACCCCCCCCGGCCTCCGCATGCCCCCCGACATCACCAGCTTCGTGGCCTCCAAGGGCATCAAGCAGGTGAGCAGGGGGGGTGGGGGGGCCGGGGCCCCGTTCCCCACCCCGGCCCTGCTGACGGTGCCGCCCCAGGAGGAGTTCGGGAGCATCGAGGAGGCGCTGCCGGACACGGACGTGCTCTACATGACCCGCATCCAGAAGGAGCGCTTCCGCCTGGCCGAGGAGTATGAGGCCGTGAGTAGGGGGTGGCGGGAGGGGGCACCCCATGTCTCGCCCCAGCGAGGGGGCAGCAGCCTTCCGCCCTCTGTGGGGTGGGGGCTCCCCTGCCCCAGCTCAGGGCTGCCCCTGGCCCCCGCAGTGCTTCGGGCAGTTCATCCTCACACCCCACATCATGACCCGGGCCAAGGAGAAGATGGTGGTGATGCACCCGCTGCCCCGCGTCAACGAGATCAGGTGGGCCCGGGGGGCTGGGGGGGCTCTGAGGCGCTGGGGGCCGTGCTGGGCTGGGGGGAGGGGAGCCGCGGGGGGGGCTGGGGGCTGTGCTGGGCTGGGGGGAGGGGGAGCGGGGGGCTCTGAGGGGCTGGGTGCGTCGGGGTGGGGTCTGTCATCCCCGCGGGGCCCTCGACTGACGTCACTTCCGCAGCGTGGAGGTGGACTCGGACCCGCGCGCCGCGTACTTCCGGCAGGCGGAGAACGGGATGTACATGCGGATGGCGCTGCTGGCCACCGTGCTGGGCCGCTACTGAGCCAATAAACGCGTCACTCTGCCGCGCCGCGCGTCATCGCGCCGCGCCGGGCGGGCCATGGCGGCGCTGCGGAGAGGCTGCGGGCGGCTGCTGGCGCGGCGGCCGTGGGCGGCGCACGCGCTCACCGCCGGTAAGGGCCGGACCCCCGCCCCCCGGCGCCGGGCCTGCCGCGCCGGGGCCTGTCCCCCCCCGCGGTGCACAGCTCTCCCTCCTGCCCCATATAACGCCCCCCTCCCCCCCTGACACAGCCCCCCCTCACCCCCCGACACAGCCCCCCTACCTTGCTCTGCTGCCATGGGCACCGTCGCCCACGGTGGGCAGCCGGGCAGCAGCCCTGGGGGGAGGGTCCAGCCTCGGGGGGAGGAGGTGCTGCTGTTCCTCGGGCCGGGCGGGAAGCGAGGGTGCACCGTGAGCCCCATGGGCGGGCGCAGGAGATCCACGTCGGGGGGCCTGTGCCGGAGCCAGGAGGGCCAACGGGGGCTGTAGGGAGGCACAGCCCCAGAGCGACCTCCCAGCGCTCAGGGGACTCGCCCCAAAACCCTGGCTGGAGGCTGTTCCGGGAGCCCTGCTCCCCCGGGCAAGGATGGCTGCTGGGATGTGGCACTGGGGCATTCGGTGGGCTGAGCCCCCCCGCCTCAGCCAGTGCAGCATGGGACTGAGCCTCCCCCAGCTGGGCTGCAGCGGCGAAGGCCTTGGCTTGAGTCAAGTGCAGAGGTGCTGCCGGTGGAGCCGCCCTGTCCCCTGAAAGGCTGCTGGGGCCCTGCACGGATGATTTAATCTCCCAACCAATGTTGCTGTTTGCGGGCCTGGGAGGTGCCATAAATCTGCCCCAGCGCTGGCGGGCATGTCTGCATGCCCCAAGGCTGCTCTCCCTGCGCGGGCAGCTGCTGTAGGTGGGAATGCTCCTGCCTGTGCGGGCCCAGGGCTCGCAGGCCTGAGCAACAGGCAGCTCTGCCTCCCTGCTGCCCACCCCACCCCTGTGTGGCTGAGGCTGGTGGTGGGAAAGCCTGTCCTGCCTGCACACGGAGCTGTGCGGGGGTGGGTGTGGTGTGAGCTGGCCAGGAAGGGGGTCCCTGCATGCTCCTCTCTGCACCCCCTGCTTGCAGCCTTCCTTGCCACCACCCCACCGCTCCCCCACTGCTGCCCACAAGTAACCAGCCCAGCACGCTGGAAAAGCATGACGGCTCTGAGGGTGCCCTGCTGTGCTGGGGAGCCAGTGCAGGGAGCTCAGCTCAGGGTGGAGTCGTTGGCCCTTCTCCCTGCTGCCCCTGGGGATGGTGGCACGTTGCCCTGCCTGCCAGGCTGCTGGGCTCCTGCCAGGCCACCTCGCTGTTCCTGCTGTTATTTTTATCTGATTTGATGGAATCTATTGCCTGGCACCTGCTGCACCGTGCACGGCTGAGCTGCGCATCGCCTTCCTTGGTTCCTGGAGAGAGGCCCAGGACCAGCCATCGCGCTCCCCGGCAGCCCCTGCCCGCTGCTGTAGCAGGCTTGGTGCAGCCGCAGCCCCGGGCTGGCTCTGGACTCCAGTTCTGCCTGTTGCTTCTTCACGTTGGAGCTGGCCCTACGGTGCTGAGGTGCAGTCCTCTAGTTCCTCGGGGACTTGGCAGCTCCCAGGGGCGCAGGGCCGTGACCATGGGTGTGCAGCCGCCTGGCGCGGCCCCTCTGGGTGGTCAGCCCAGCACTGATTGCGGTTCCTACCGCCAAGAAGAGGCTCTGCCTTCAGGCTTGGATGTCTCCCTGCCTGGAGTGGGTGCCCCAATGTGAGGTTGCAATGTTGGGAGCGTGGCCATTGCTCCGGCGGAGGGACAGCGCTGCTGGAGGCCAAGCTTTTCTGCTTTCCTTGTAGCTTCAGCAAGTAATCGCCCCACCCGAGGTTGGGCTCGGCCCCTTGCTGCTGGCTATGCCATGGTCTGTGGGGTGGAGGCAGGCCTCGCCGGGCACCATGCTGGGTGGCTGCGGGGAGGGCTGGGCAGATCCCAGCCTCTAACCCTGCCTTTGCTCGCTGCTCACGGAGCTCCCGGTGCTGCCTTTGCCCTGGGCAGAGCAGAACCGCCAGCTGGGGCCGGGCCAGGGAGGTTTGCTGGCAGTTGGCTGCACCTGGTGTGTCCAGCCGCGCTCGCTGGCCGAATCGCTGTCCTGCCTGGCAGCGAGCGCTGCGGGGTCAGGCAGGGCTTTGCCTCCTGTATCCCAGCAGCCAGGATGCCAGCAGGACCTGGGCACAGCGGGCAGCAGCACGTGCCCGCAGCAGTGACCTCGCTGTCCCCGCCTGCGGAGAACAGCCCCGTGCTCCCGTGGTGGCGATGTAGCCTCCAGCTGCCAGCCGGTGAGGCCCGCGGGGGATGCAGACGGTGTGGCCTACTTAGGCTTGGGTCCGTTTCAAAGTCCTGTGGCTGCGGGAGCAGCAGCTTGCAGGATCGGCCAGGCACCCCCCGGCTCCTGGGCTGGGCCTGGCCAGGGGCTGCGCGCTGCCTGCTGCCTCCTGCCTGCCCGCGGCACCGCTCCACACCGAGCAGGCAAGAAAGTGCCTCCCTGCGGCTCAGGCGGCTGCAAGCTGGGAGCCCTCGCCCTTCTCACCGGCTGTGGCCAGTGCTCCCGTGAAGGTGCGGTGCTGCCATGCGTGTTGGCTCTTCCCAGGCCGGGGCAGGACGCGGCGGCGGCGGCAGGGCCTGGCAGAGCTGCGGGGGCAGCCGGGGCTGGCTCCTGTGTTCGAGGTGTGGGACACAGCTGGGGGGCTGCAGCCCGGCACAGGAGCTGCAGCGGAGCGAGCGGCGCTGGTGCCAGCCAGGGCAAGCGAAGTCAAGTGCGAGGGAATCGATCCGGCTGCGCTCCCGGGCAGGGGTGTGCAGACAGGCCTGTGCCCCCCAGCAGCCCCGGCGCTGCTTCGTCACTGCTGGGCACCGCGCCCAGAGCCCTCGGCACTGAATGAGTAACGCTGGCGGTGCCGGCTGCACTTTCTCAATGACGGGCATGTGGGGGGAGCCTGCCTGTGCCTAGTGGGAGGGCTGCCCGTGGGCAGCAGGCAGCCAGCAGGCAGCTGGCGCTTCTGCTGTGCTGGCCTGGGGTCCCTCGCCTGCCGCTTGCCCCTGCGCTGCCGCGGGCTGGCAGGGCGCGCTGCCGTCGTGGAGGGGTGTGGTGGCCCTCGGGGCCCGGGGGTGTTGGTCTGGGGTGGGAGATGGAGCCAGTGATGTGGTGGCAGGAGACGCTGCCAGGAGCGCGGCGGCTCCGAGGGGCTGCAGAGACCACGCCGGCACTGCCAGCCCTGCCGGGGCACGTCCATCCCGGCTGGCCTTGGCTGAGGCCCCGGCTCCTGCCCAGCCTCCTGGGCCGCCTCCAGGCTCCGCCGGCCATCGCAGCCATGCTGGGCCGGGTCCAGCCCCTGTCTGCGGGCTCCCAGCGGCCACGCTGAGGCCCCGGTCCGCGTGGCTGGGGTGAGGAGCCGGGGAGCCGGGCCCACGCCTCTCCGCTCGGGCATGCTGGCGAGGGCCAGAGCCCGCAGGCGTGTTCCCCTGCTGCAGCCTGAGGTCTGCGGCCCTTCGGCTGACGCCTGCTCCCTGCGGCACTGCTGGGGGCTGTCGCAGAGAGACCGATGGCCGGGAGGGAGGGAGTGGGGGCCGGGTGCTGCTGGGGATGCACCCGGGGCTCTGCTACCCCTCGTCCACAAGGAACCGCTCATGGAGACCCTCCAGGCAGGGCTGGCCCTGAGCCAGCAGCGTGGTTGGGGCTGCTGGGAGGAGGGGGGTGCTGGGGCTGCTGCTCCCCGAGACGAGGGCTTCCTGGGTTCAGGGCTTCCAAGAACAGAGCAGAATCGCAGCGGGGCTGGAGACCTGCCTGGGAACCATCCTGGGGGGAGCAGGGGGAGTAAGCAGGGAGCCCGCGAAGGCCGGGGGAGGCAGCGCCGGGCCAGCCGAGTTGCGTCGAAGAGGTCAAGGGTGTGGGATGGAGCGGGGGCTGCCAAAGGCCCAGCTGAGCGGCACCCCGCAGGCGACGCGCACAGCAGAAGGTCCCTCACACTGATATGGAAACAAGGCACGGAGCCGTGCCAGCCGCCGCGCAGCGGCGCGGAGCTGGGGCCAGCCCCGGCGCCCGGTGAGCCTTGCCTGCCTGTCCTGGCTGCCAGCAGCGGCGGTGCTGCCGGGCAGGAGCGGCACAGGCGGAGAGCGGCTTTCCAAGGAAGGGGATCGTAGTCGGCAGAGTTGGCGCAGTGCCTGGGGAGAGGTTTTGGGGAGTGCAAGGCCTGGACTTGGGAGAGGGCGCAGCAGGCAGCCGGCAGCGCAGGCAGCAGCTGGGTGGGCTGTGCCCCAAAATCCCCGGGCACCGCGGGTCCTGGGTGACAGACCAGCCCCGTGTCGGGGACATGGGGCAATGGCGCAGCCGGGCACCATTTCAGCCAGAGACGCTTGGCCACTGCGGGAGGGCCCGTGCCGCAGGGCGGGTGCGGGCAGGTTTGGCACAGGCCGTGCCAGGATGGACGCAGCAGGGCCAGAGCAGGCTCGGGGCTGCGGGTGGGCAGAGGCAGGAGCGCGCGGGGTCTCGCCCGGCCCTGGCATGCCGGGCCACCTGAGCGCGCTGTGCCGCTCGCAGGGGCCCTCATGGGAGCTGGCGACGTGATCGCGCAGCAGCTGGTGGAGCGGCGGGGGCTGCGCGGGCACCACGGCCCCCGGACCATGAAGATGGTGGCGATCGGCTTCTGCTTTGTGGTGAGCGCCGGCGCACGGTGGGCGCCCGGGGCCTGCCCCGTCCTCGCGGCACACGCGCGGCGGGGTGGGCCCGAGGGCTGTTTCGGCGGGGCGAGCCGATTCTCCCCACAGAGGAGCGCCCTGTCCCTCCACCCAGCTGCGCCACGGGGCGGGACGGGGTCGGCAGCCTCTCCCCGCAGCCCGGGCACCCGTCCCGTCCCTGCTGCCGGCCCCTGGGGAGGTTCCACGTGGCAGGAGGGTGACTCCGCGCCCGAGGGTGCAAACGCGCTTTGCTCCGCTCTGCGCGGCGGGGCCGGATCCTGAGCTACCGGCCTCCTGTGCTCGGGGGGGGTGGGCCTGGCACCCTGCACGGGCTCAGGCAGGGAGGGTGCTGGGCGGCACTGGCACAGCCGGGGCACGGGAGCGGGCCCCCGGCTGCCCGGTGCTGGTGCTGCCCCGGTGCAGGTGCTCTAGGAGAGGCAGGGGGGCTGCGGGCATCCCCGCATCCACCCTGTGCGGGGGGCTGCCCCACGGCACTGTGGGGCCCAGCAAGGGAGCGGCCCAGCCCGGGAGGGGCGGCAGGACAGGCCCCAGGCTCTGTGGCCCGGGAGAGCAGGATGCTGCCCCCCCCCCCCCCGGCCTCCTGCAGGGCCCCGTCGTGGGCGGCTGGTACAAGATCCTGGATCAGCTCATCCCAGGGACCACGAAAGTCACGGCTGTGAAGAAGATGGTCCTGGACCAGGTCAGTGCCACAGGGGCGAGGGTGCCTGCGCGGGGCCGGTGCGGCAGGACGGGGCGGTAGGAGCAGCCACGCGCCCGCAGGCAGGTTTCCATCCCGCTGCGAGAGCCCCGGCTTGGGGCGGCGGGTGCTGAGCGGGGATGGTGCCCTGGACCCGCCCCATGGAGCAGCTGGGCTGCGGCACCGGGCAGCTCAGCCCCGCAGCACCCGCGCGGAGCGTGCCAGGCCAGCCGGCTGCGCGCAGGGAGCTGCGGCAAGCCACGCTTCGCCGCTGCTGCAGCTGCCCTAAGGCTGTTGAGAGCCGCCATCTCCCTTCTCTGAAGCGGAGCATGGGAGGCTGGGCAGCGCTGTCCCCACTGCGGCGTGGGGGTCCCGGGGACGGGGACCCCAGTGCTGCCCTGGCTCCTGCCCTCCTCCTGAGGTCAGGGCCAGCCCCGATGCGGCGGAGGGCTGGGGAGGACAGGGCTGCAGAGGGGCCATCCTTGGGCTGGTGTTGGACCCTTCCGGAGGCCCCACGGTGGTGCCCACCCCTCCGGGCGGCTCTGTGCCGGGGAGCGGCAGGAGGAGTAGCCCCAGGGCATCGGGCAAGCTGGGCCTGTCCCCCCCGTGCCCTCCTGTTGCCCCGAGCTGTGGGCCCAGCTCCAAGCGCTGCAGGCTCCCCGGCACTGGGCCCCCACTCCTCTCTTGCAGGGGGGCTTTGCGCCGTGTTTCCTTGCCTGCTTCCTCGCCATCACGGGGGCAATGAACGGTCTGTCACTGGAGGAGAACTGGTCCAAGATCCAGCAGGTACGTGCTGCTTCCCCAGCGCGGCGTGGGGCCGTTGGCAGCTCCTCGTGGAGCGCCAGTGCTGCCGGCTGCTCCCGTTGGCGCTGATGCCCGTGCCCCGGCGCGGCCCCCTCCCAGTGCTGACTCTGTGCCCCCAGCTCTGCCATCACACTCCCATCCTCGTAGCGCAGCCCGCAGCTCCGTTGTGTCCCGGGACCCCAAGCAGAGAGCCAGCTCTGCGGGCGCCCCACAGCCAGGGTGGGGAAGTGTCTGCCCCGCTGCGGAGCAGCTCTCTGCCTGGCCGGGGTCTGGGGGTGCGTGGGGCCAGTCCTGCCACGCTCGGCGCCGGGTGCCATTGGCTGCCTGGTGCTGCCAGTCCTCTGGGCGCTGGTGTCAGGGCTGCTCCCTGCGGCATGGCTCTCTGGGGTCCCGCCTGGGCCAGGGCAGCCGGGTGCCGGTAGCCAGCCGGCTCCCTGCGTGCCGTCCGGCCCCCCTCCTGGCTGCGTCTCCAGAGCCATTACTGAGATGGCTCCCGTTAGCAGCGATTGCTGGAAACCAGGGCGAAAGCTGAGTCAGCGTGTCCAGAGGGTGAGTCACTGGGGAGCGGGTGACCACCCGGCAGGGATGAGGCACACCGGGGGTGGTCGCGTGGCTGCCCGCGGGGTGCGCAGCACCGATGCTCGCGTGCCGACGGCCGCTGGGGCTGCACGCGAAGGGCCCTGGCCCAGCCGGGCCCTCCGCCCCCGGGCTGTGAGCTGGGGCTGTTGCCCCAGCCGGGCTGTGAGCCGCTGCCCCGGGCCGGAGCTCTGCCTGGGGTGCCATCACCCAGAGCTCGTTCCTGGGTGCACCCGCCAGCCAGCCGCCAGTGGGCTGCAGGTGCGCACCGGCAGACCTTTCCTGCCCTCAGGCCTGCCCTGGACCCCCAGAGAAAATCCGGGGGGGGCACTGAGCTACCTCTTCTTTCTCCTGGCTTTGCAAGAGCAGCAGCCAGGCCGCGAGGTGCTTTGAGAGGCCCCCGAGACGCACATCCGCTGGTCCTGGCGCAGGCGGCGCTCCCATCCGCCCCGGCTGCGTCTCGGCCAGGTCAATGGCGTGGATCTTGCCTCGCCTCCCCCAGGGAGACCCGCTGGGGCCTGAGCACGGTGGGCTCACAGCGCCTGGTGGGTGATCGCCGCCAGCCGTGGCTCCTGGCTGGTGCTCTGCCCTGGGAGGGGGCTGGGCTGGGGGCCGGGCAGCGGCGGCTGGCAGCCATCTTCACCTCTGGCTTGGGGCGCATCCCTCTCTCCCCATGCAGAGGAAGCGTCAGCAGAGCATCCATCACCCCTGCGCCCGCTCTCCCCGTCCTGGGCTGCCGGCCAGCACCGGGAAGCCGGGCTCCCGGCTGAGTCACGGCCAGGCTGGACGAGGGACTTGTCCTGCTGCCGTGGGGCAGGGCTGCGGCATGGCCGCCAGTGCGGCGTGAGGACAGGGCAGCCCCTCAGGCTCCCAGGGTGCTGCCCTGGCTCGGTGCCCCTCTCCATCCCTGCCCCACGGCGCCTGGGAGAGGGCTCGGGAGACGCGGGGCAGGACGGGGGCTCACAGCTTGTGCCAAGGTGAGGAGCCGACGGCCCTGCCTTGCCTGCTCTGCCCCAGCTCAGTGCCTGCCCCACGCCTGCCCCTGCTCTCCTCCCAGGCTCGCTGGAGCAGGGCGGCGTGTGGTGGCCCGGCTGTGGCACTGAGGACCACATAGGCGGCAGGAAGGACTCTTGGGGGGGACGGGGCAATTGTGGCCGCCCTGTCCCTGCCACCACACGCTCACTCCACGTGGCCACAGCTCTGGGAAGGGTGCCGGCAGGCAGGGGCTGCGGGTGCAGAGGGGATCTGCGCCGTGCCCGGCCAGAGTGGGCATGGAGTCGGGGGATCGCAGCAGGGGACGGTGGCCGTATGCATGCTGCCAGCCGCCACCTGCTGCCCAGCCTGCCTCCACCTCGGGTCATGGAGACACTCCTGCGCCATCCCTGCGGGTGCCAGCTGTGGGCCCTGCCGCTGGAGCCGGCCACCCTTGGCAGCCCCAGCCTCCGCCTGCGGCACCCGGGGTCTCCCCACGCGCGTGCAAGCGGCCGCCCGTGCCGTGGCCGTGGCCGTGGCCGGCTGCGTGGCAGGGCTGGGTGCCCGTGGTGGCTGGGCGCAGCGGGGCCGTGCTGCGTGCTCACAGCCTCCCTTCTCCCCCAGGACTACGGGGACGCCCTGCTGACCAACTACTGCGTAAGTGCTGGTGCCACGCCGGCTGTGCCCCCGGCCTGGGGCGGCCGAGCTGGGCTCACCCGCACCCCTGTCCCTGCCCCCCGCCTCAGGGGCTGCCGTGGGCTCAGCTGGATGCCCGGAATGCCTGGGCAGAGGTGGGCACAGGGTGGGAGTGCCGGCGGGGCCCCTTCACCACTGTCTCCTTCTCTGCCCAGATCTGGCCACCGGTGCAAATCGCAAACTTCTACTTCATGCCCCTGAAGCACAGGTAGTAACGCAGCCGTGGCCACGGCTCCCCGGTTCCGGGAGCCCGGGGCTGTGGACCCTGTCCCCTCTGTCCCCAGGCTGGCCGTCGTCCAGTGCGTTGCCATCGTCTGGAACTGCTACCTCTCCTGGAAAGCAAATCGGGTGTGAGGGGGAAGCCGTGTCCCCTCCCTGCCCCCCCGGCCTGCCTGCTGCCTCACTCTGCCCCATCTCTGGAGCCCTCGGACCGGGCGCCCGTGGCTGCAGGTGGGGACGGGGTCGGCAGGGTGCTGGCAGCACCCCACCTGCCCTCTCCTCGGGGGACGGCATCGCCTGCAGCTACGGCCCCTACTGCTCACGGGGGCACGCGGAGGAGAAGATGGCGCCGGGTCTGTCCCGAGACAGGCCGACGGCTGGGGCTGCTCTGGGTCCGGCAGCCTGCCGTGCCGCGGGGCAGCCCTGCCCCTCGACATGCTTCTCCCCCCATGCTCCTTCCTCTACCCGGCCTGTGGCCCCACACATGGGGTGCTCCTGCTGCGGCGCTGGTCTGTCCTTCCCCAGCGGTGCCCCAAGGAGCCAGAGCGGCAGGTGCCAGTGCCGGCCCCAGCCTGGCGCTGCCATGGGTTGGGCACTGCCCCACACGGAGCTGGGGTCGGTGCTGCCTGCCCCACACCTGCAGTTCGGGTGCGCTGCCCCTGAAAACTGGTTCCCCCGTAGCTCTGCGGCAGGCAGTTGGAGCACCCAATAAATGGCGTTTTTCCCTCTTGAGTCCTGCGACGCTCGAGCTCGTGGCCCTCCGTCCCACAGCAGGAGCGGTTTCAGGATGCTCGTTCCTGTGCTTGTGGAGCTGCCGGCAGCCCTCCTGTCCCCTCCATGGGGTGGGGACGCAGAGCTGGGGTCCCAGCTGGCAGGCAGGCACGGGGGGCCTTGGGGCAGGGGCAGAGTGACGGCTCCGCTCTCTGCCCATTCCCCGAGGAGCCGAGTGCATGGCCAAGGTGCCGGCATGGTGTGGGGCTGGGACACCACAGTGCTGAGCAGTGCGGGTTGCTGGGGGTGGGCTACCCCAGCTGCCTCTGTGAGGGGAGGGGGGTCTGGCAGAGGGTGGGTGGCGGCTTAGGGGTCCCCAGGTCCCACTGTGGCTGTCTCATGAGTTGCGATGGTACTGCCACTGCTGGGCAGTGGGACAGGGCGAGCTGCGCCCAGCGGGCACAGGCGCTGTGTGCAGGATCCTCCCGGGGCTTGTGGCATCTCAGTGCAGGGCTGTGCATCAAAGGAGAGGATGCAGGAAGGATCTGGGTGAGGGCTGGGGCTGTGACGGGGCCGCATCTACCTGTGCCTTGTCCAAGAAGAACCTGCCTGTCCTGCCTGCGAGGAGTCCCAGACGCTGCCACCTGCCTGCGCTGCTGCCTCGTGGAGATGTCCATCCAGGCCCGTCCTGCACGGGCAGCGCGTAGACGTGATCCGGCTCACGCAGCGCCCTGCCCAGCACGTCCTGACCCATGTCTCCAGAGCAGAGCTGGCGGGACCACAGTGGTTAATCAGAGCCCCGGCCCCCTCGGCTGCACCGCTGCAGCCCCGAGCAGCTGGATGGAGCCATCGCCACGCACCGGCAGCGCCAGGCCGGGCTCTGTCGAACTGCCGGTGTCGTGGCACTCTCTGAGGGGGATGAACTCTTCCTCCCAGCCTGCAGAGAGCCTGCTCCATGCTGCCCTCATGCACCCTGCGGCTGGCTTGTGCCAGCCAGGCAGGGGCTGGCCCCGCTCTGTCCCCGGGTGTGGGTGCAGTTCCAGGCAGATGGGAGCCGAAACCTGTGCAGGAACCCCGGTGCACCCTGACGGGGATGGAGCCCCAGAGCCTGCCCAGCTGCCCGGCCCTCAGCGCCTGAGGGACGGGAAGGGGCTGCGGCCGCAGCCACCCGGCAGCACCGCAGAGCGGCAGGCGGCTGTGGGGCTGGGGCCATGTGATGGGGCTGTGCCTGGATGTCTCCGGGGCTTCGGGGGGCTGGGCCCAGCCTGGCCTTGGGCACTGTGCAGTTCGGCCTGGGCTCTCCCCAGCCCACGAGGTAGGTGCTGCTCATCAGAGGATGGAGATGGCAGGAGTTTGCAGCCCCGATGTGCTGAGCCTCTCACAGCTGCGTCCGGGGGTGCAGAGGGCCCTGGTGTGTCGGCAGCGGGCGAGCTGAGAGCCAGGCACTTGTCCCCGGGAGCAGGCAGCCCCGCGGCGCGGGGGCTGCCAGAGCTGCAGGGGATTGAGCCCAGCCCCTGCCGAGGGCTCTGCCCTAGAGCCACAGGGAAGTGGTGCCGGGTGCCAGCCTTCACGCCGGATCCATGTCACGGGTGCACGGCACCGTGTGCTGCCTCGCTGCGGGCAGGGCTGTGCCCCAACACCCCTGTGCAGCCCGGTGCGGGACGCGATGTGCGAGGGGCTGGGCTGAGCCTCTGTCCCCAGGCTCAGCCTAACGCTGGCACCGTGGAAAGAGCCCGCTCTGGGCCCATCTCAGCACCAGCACCAGCCCCGGTGCCGAGCATCAGCTCGATTCCCCTCTGCCTGCGGGCAGAGGCGTGGGGGCTGCCAGGCAGGGCCGCAGTGCAGCCGGGGGGTCTGCGGGCAGTGGTGCGGTGCACCAGCAGCTACCTCACCTTTTGGCAACAGCGGCCGGTGCCCCGGGCTGGAACATCCTGCATGCAGCACAGCACTGCCGGCTCCGGTGCCTTCGCTCTATGAGTCACGGAATTTGGCTGGTGGTGCCTTGCCGCTGCTCGGGGCTCTCTGCGGCACCGGCCCCGGCGCACGCGGCAGTTTGACCCCGGCACCGCGAGCTCTGCCCGGGGCACGGTGCCTCCAGGCCCCGCCACAGCCAGGTCGTGTGTGCCCCACCCGTGCCCGTCCTGTGCCAGTGGGCGCCGGGAGCCGGGGTTTCCCCCCGCCCCAGACAGCCCCGCCGCCGCAGCCGGTGCCTGCCCACGCCGCCGCTGCTCGAGGCGGCCGCGGGGCCCGGACCACCCGGAGGGTCCCACGCGGGCCCGGCGCAGCTCACCGGCGCACGGGGCTCGGGCCGGCCCCGGGGCCCTGCGCGCGCTCTCGCGGCGCGTCCCGGTCCTTCAGCACCGCGGACAGCGGCGGCGCCCGGGGACCGGGCTCGGGGGCGGGGGGGTGCGGGCAGCGGCGGGGGGTGGACCCGGCGCCGAACGGGGGTCGCGGCCGCCGAGACCGGGGGAGAGCGGGGCCTGCCCCACTGCGCCGCCGCCCCGGCGCTCTCTCCCGCTTGCCGGGTGCCCCGTTCGCCGTCGTCGCCGTCCCGGTGCCCCTCCCGCCCCCGCCCCCCCGCCGGTCGCTGCGTGCCCGGCGCTGACGTCAGCCCGAGCTCCCGGACCTATATAACCACCGGCCGCGCCGCCGGCTCAGCTCCCGCGGGACGGACCGCGCTCCGCTCCGCCGCCCGCGCACCGGCAGGGCACAGGGCACAGCGCACAGCGCACCGGTACGGGACGGGACGGGGCAGCGCACCGGGCAGACTCCGGGGCAGGGGGCCGGGGAGGGCGCGGCGCGTGCGGGCGGGCGGCCCCGGAGGGGGGCACCGCACCCGGGACGGCCCCGCGGTGTGTCGGTGCCCCTCCCGCTGCCAGTACGCGTTTCCACTCGGTCCCCCCCGTCCCCGGTCCCCGGAGCCGCCCCCGGCTCCCCGGTCTCTCCCCGTCGCGCTGAGCCCCCCGCCGGCCCCGCAGGTGCGGACGGAGCCGAGGATGCGGCGGGCGCTGCTCACTCTCCTGCTGCTGCTCGCCCGCCCGCCGCCCGCCGCCGCCCGCCCCGACGGCTCCGTCCCGGCGGCCGGGCCCGAGGCGCGGAGCCGCCCGCTCTGGCCGCCGCTGGCGCCGCCGGCCCCGGAGCCGTGGCGGGCGCGGCGGGACGAGCCGCCGCTCTCCATCGACCTCACCTTCCACCTCCTGCGGCACCTCCTGCTGCTCGCCCGCGCCCAGAGCCAGCGCGCCCGCGCCGACAGCAACCGCCTCATCCTCGACGCCGTGGGGCGCTGAGCGCCGTCCCGGGCCCCCCGGGGCCGCGCCGGCGTCCGGCCGCCTCCTCGGCCCCCACGCCGTGGCCACTTGGCGCCGCACCGGCAAACCACCGGCACCGGGACCGGCACCAGGCTGTGCCCGTCTCATCCTCGGCGCTGGGGCAAGTGGGCGCGGTACCGGCCCCGGCACGGGCCCGCACCAATTTTGTAATAAAACATGGTGGAAAACCGAGGCGTGAGTGAGTGCGGGGCAGGGGGGCATCCGGGGCTGCGTGGGGCCGAGGGGACAGGCACACCGGGAACGGGGGACGGGCTCACTGGGACTGGAGGGACAGGCACGCTGGGATCGGGGGACGGGGCCATGTGGGAGCAGCTGGGTGGGCAGCACCGCGCACACCGGGCCTGGGGTCGGGGCTGCACATATCCCGGGGGGGATGTGCCGTGGTCTCTGTGGGGAAGGAGCTCCCAGCCTGAGGCCAGGCAGCTGCGGCTGCAGTGGGAAGCGAAGGGCACAGAGTGATGGGGACAGCAGGTCCCTCGCCACCAAGGAGCGGGGCAAAGAGGTGCCGCACCCACGTGTGGGCAGCCGGGAACCTGAGCAACCGTGTGTGACAAGCCCCCCGAGCTGCTCTCAGAGCACTGCAGCAGCATGGGACGGCTCATAGGACTGGAGGGGACGGATACAGGCCCTTCAGGAGGGGCATGGCCACCCCGTGCAGGAGCAGTGGGGCCTGGGGGGCTCCTCTGTGGGACACACGGTGCTGCTGAGTGCTGGCGGGTCAGGACGGGAGCAGAGGGCAGGGAGGGGGACACTGTAGTGGGGTGTATTTCAGACCCCCGATGAAGAGGAGTACATGGATGAAGCCTTCCTCAGACAGTTCAGCCTCCTCATGGGGGGCCCTGCTTCTCACAGGGGCCTTCAACCTGCTCTGGGTGAAGATGTCCCTGCTCACTGCAGGGGTGGGACTAGATGGCCTCTAACGGTCCCGTCCCCCAAACTCTTCTGCGATAACCTCCCTGGTCCCCGCCGGAAGGGCAGCGCGGCAGGACTGGAGGAGGAGGAGGGCTCTGGAGGGCGCCGGGGGCTGTGACAGCAGTGGAGGTCAGCACGCAGGGCGCAGGCGGGACGGCGGGCAGCAGGGTGCAGCCCCCAGACTTCAGGTGAGCCACCTTCAGCGAGCTGGTAGGTGGGCTTTGGCAGGAGGCAGCTCCAAAGGACGAAGGAGCTGAGGAAAGCCAGGAGGCCTTTGAGGACACGCTCAAGCGTGGTCACAGGACACCAGCATGGCTGAGGGTGGAAGGGGCCTCAGGAGATCTCCCACGCTCGTTGCTCAAGGCTGAATTCATCCAGGCTTTGAAAGAGGAAATTCCATCTGGACCTGAGAAACCTGGAACTGGAAGACTGTACTGGAACGGAAGACCGTACTGGAACAGGCTCCCCCGAGCATCTCCCTCCCTGAAGATACTCAAGACCAGACCAGACACAGACCTGGACAAGCCGTGCCGGATGAGCCTGCCTGAGCCGGGGCTGGGACTAGGGGAGCCCCAGAGGCCTTTCGCCCCTCACCAAGCCCGTGGGTACCTTCCCAGCTGGAGGGGCCACAACCTCTCTGTGCAGCCTGTTCCACGCAACCTCTTTGATCAGCCTCACCATAAAAAAAGGGGCTTTTTTTGAGAAAAGAAAAAAAAAACTTTGAAAAAAAGTTTCAGTGGAATCTCCTGTGGTCCAGTTTACACTCATTGCCTCTGGTCCTGTTACTGGGCGCCACTGGGAAGAGCCTGGCTCCATCTTCCTCCGCTCCCATCAGGCAGGTATACACGTGGATTCAGTCCCCCTGATCCTGCTCTGCTCCAGGCTGAGCCGTCCCAGCCTCTCGCGCAGCAGATGCTCCAGTCCCTTCAGCACTGCTGTGGCCCGTCCCTGGATCCAGAGCTCACGTCCTCCTTGCACTGCGAAGTCCCGACCTGGTCAGGGCTCTGCACCCACGACCTCCCCATGCTACGTGGAGGGGAGGGTCCCTGCCTCCCCCAGATCCAGTGCTCGTCCCCCCACAGCCCACGGTGCTGTCGGCCACCTCCGCCGGGAGGTCACGTTGCTACCGCCTCTCCAGCTCGGTGTCATGACAGAGTGTATTTTGTTGCTGTTGCCCTTCACGTTCCTGAACGGGTCCAGCTCCAGATGGTGCCCCCAGAGCAGAGCAGTCCCTCTCAGCACACTCGCAGGCTCCCTGGTCGGTGCCCACAGGGATGCGCAGTGGAGCAGCCTGCAGGGACCCAGGAGAGACACGGATGTACCAGGGAGTTGGTCTGGAGATGCTGGGAACCCATGGTGGAGATCCAGCGTGGGGACAATCACAGAATCATTAAGGTTGGAAAAGACCTCTAAGATCATCAAGTCCAACCATCAACCCAACACCCCCACGCCCACTGAACCATGTCCTGAAGTGCCACGTCCACACGTTTTTTGAACACCTCCAGGGATGGTGACTCCACCACCTCCCTGGGCAGCCTGTGCCAGTGCTTGACCACTCTCTCAGTGAAGAAATTCTTCCCAATATCCAGTCTAAATCTCCCCTGGCGCAACTTGAGGCCATTTCCTCTCATCCTGCCGCTGGTTACTTGGGAGAAGAGACCAGCACCCACCTCACCACAACCCCCTTTCAGGCAGTTGCAGAGAGCGATGAGGGCTCCCCTCAGCCTCCTCTTCTCCAGACTGAACACCCCCAGTTCCCTCAGCCGCTGCTCATCAGACTTGTGCTCCAGACCCCTCCCCAGCTCCATTGCCCTTCTCTGGACACGCTCCAGCACCTCAACGTCCTTCTTGTCGTGAGGGGCCCAAAGGCACAAACACACTGTGGGGGGCAGACAACAAAGGAGGAATTTAAAAACCTTGCCTGGGTGAGCAGGGAGGGTGTCAGGCTGCCAGAGACCAGCCGGGACTGGGGCGCGCAAGGTCAAGGACAGCGTCCACCCCACCCCGCACGGTTGGGGGCTGCTCAAGGGACTGGCTGGAGCTGGGGAAGGCAAAGTCTGGTGACAAGCACCCGGAGAGGGGCTCAAGGAAGAAAACTATGCAAATTAGAGAAGAACCAAGATGGGGCTCTTGGGACACACATCAGCCCCCACGCGAGGCAGCCGAAGGTGCCCAGGGGCTGCTGAGGTCCTTGTGAGCCCCCTCTCTGTCATCTCTGAAGGTGATGGGAACAGGGGGACGCCCCTGAGGGGTGGAGAAAGGCAAATGCCACATCCCCGAATGCCCCGATGGCCGGTGCAGGGATGGAGAGGCCTCCCAGCCTCACCTTGGTCCCCAGGGACGACGCGAGCCCTCCCGGGGCGTGTTTCTGGCATGGGAAGGAGCAGGCGGTGACCGGGAGCTGCCAGGCTGGGCTGCGGGGTCAACGCCTCCGCCGAGAGCGGCGACGTCCCTTCGCCCACCCTCGCCCAGGGCCGGGCGCGCGTGCCCGCGCCGCGATGAGGGGGCTGGCGAGTGGACACGGGCAGGCAAGCGGCGGGCGCAGCGGGCGTCTCAGGGAGCCGCGCTCTTCCGGGGGCCGGCGGGCAGGGAGTGCCGCAGGGCACCGCGCCGGGGTCCCTCGCTCAGGTTTGCAGTTAACACCAAATCTGCTTAAGGACAGAGCTGCCACCAGCGGGGCCGAGCCCGGCTGCGGGAAGGGGCCGGCGGGGACCTTGCAAGGACGAAGGCGAAGCCCAGCCTGGGCGGGCAGAGCAGCTGGAGCCCACAGTGGGAGCGCGGTCAGCACGGGCCGTGAGGAGGGAGCTGTGCCCTGTGGGCCATGTCCCGTGGCGGGGCGTGTGGTGCCATGTCTCCCGGCCGGCTCAGCTTCAGCATCAGTCCCCCTTGCCCACCCCCCTGCCCCAAGCAGGGTCCACGCTGAGGGGCCCGGAGCCGCTCTGGCCTCCCCAGCCCCGTGTTAAGGGTTGCTGTGCTCTCGGGAGGAGTTTTTCCTGGTATCCGATGGGAATTTCCTTTGTCCCAGCTTGTGTCACCAGCTCCTGCCCTCTCCCTGTGCCGCAGGGGGTCTGGCTCCAGCTCCCCGCACCCCAGGAGGCAGTTGAGGGGTCTCCTCTCCCCGGCTGCACAAGCCTGGCTCCTGTCCCCACTGCGTGCCCTGCCCGGCCGGGTGTCCCCGCCTGTTTGCTCCCAGGGACCCGAAGTGGGCCGGGAACCAGCCGTCAGCAGGGGCAGGGTCATGCCGGCACAGCCCCGGGCACCGGGGTCTCCGCTGCTGCTAGGGCATTCCCGGCCCCCCTGCTGGGACCCAGCCCCTGGCCCAGCCCCGGGTCACCGGGACCTGCCACACGCCAGCGTTTCGCTTCCCCCACGCCTGCACCCCAGCCCCTGGCCAGCTTGGTGGCCCCTGGGTCGCCTGTGGGGTGCCCCGGTCTGCCGGGCACCGGGGGCCCCAGCAGCCAGCCCTTGCTGCCCCCGGCAGCGGTGGGGGGGGCAGCTGGGGACACCCCCCTGGTGCCCCATCCCCAGGGGACCCGCCCAGCCCCAGCCTCGGCCCCACGAGGAGCCCCTCGCCATGTGCATCATCTGCTGCATCAGCCGTGACGCCACGGCGGCCCGGGACGAGGCGGGTGACTCAGCCAGCGCTGCCGCGGCCCCCCCGGGGGCGCAGGCCCCGACACGGCGCCGATGGCGGCGCTCCCGGCTGTGTACTCAGCCGGCTCATCCCAGCACTGTTTGTTCGGCACGCCCGGGTGACAGTGCTGCCAAGACGGCGTCCAGCCCAGCGGGGGGGCTGGCGGGGCTGGGGGGGCCAGGCGCAGATCCTCGCCCCCCGGCAGGGGCTGCAGGCAGGGGGGCAGAGCCCCACTCGTCGGGGACCGAGGTGTGAAGCTCCCAGCCGCAGTCCTGCCCTGGGCTGCCGGAGCCGAGCTGTGCCGGGGCTCCCCGGGGATGCAGCCCCTCACGAGGAGGCCCGGGGGCACCGCTGTGGTGGTGGGGCTGGGGCTCAGCTCGGTGGGGCAGGGGCTGCGCCGGGGCTGGACCCCGTGGAGCAGGTACAGAGCTGTGGCGGGGGCAGCGCCCGTGCCCACCCTGGCCCACATGCCACACCGGAGGTGACGTCCTCACACATGCTTTAATGTCAGAGAGGGGCAGCTCCGGCGTCTGGGGAATTACAGCGGCAGCGCTGGGGCTTGCCGAGGGCTGCCAGGGACAGCGACGAGCCGGTGAGTGCCGACGCTGCCCGCGGCGCTGGCTCAGTGCTGACCTGTGCGGGGAAGTGGCCTCAGCACCACGCGGCGGGGCCCCGGGACCCCCACCCTGACACCTGCAGGCAGGGAGAGAGGGAGGGCCTGGGGGCCCCGAGGTGTGACACCCCCACGTCTGTGTCCCCATCCCCATCTGTCCCCAGGAGGTGCCTCCTCTGTCCCACGGCACCCCGTGGCCTGGCCCCGTCCCCTTCCCCCCTGGCCTCAGTCCTGGTGAGGGTCTCACCATGGGGGGAGCTCGCTGGCTTCTGCCTCGGCCCCACATCTGCAGCGGAAAAGCAAATGACAAGCTGGAGCCAGGGATGCCCGACACGCTGCAGGACCTGCGCAGCCACATGCGGGCCACGGCACAGCCACACAGCACGGCACGGCATGGCCCCCTCCACGGGCACGGCAGCCTGAGCCCCCAGGCCCCACTGCCCTCAACTGCCCCTGCAGCCCCGGGGCCAAGCGCAGCAGCCAGGCACGGCACGGCATGGCGAGGACTCACCGTCCATGGCTTCGGGCACCTCCAGGCTGTCCAGCCGGTCCTCGTCTGCTGCGGCTTCACTGCCGTCCCCGGGTCCGTCCGCCTCGTCCTCGCCCAGCGGCTCTGTGGGGCAGGGGGTGGGTCAGCCGGGGTCCTCCCTCCCCACGGTGTGGGCAGCCCGGGGACACCCTGCAGAGGGGGAATGGTGCAGCAGGCCACGAGCCAGAGGGGGCACAGGGCCGGACCCCACAGGGTCCCCAGGCAGCGGCTGAGGGGCCACACATCCCCATTCCTGTGCACGAGGGGACCCATCCCCGTGCAGGGCATGTGGCGGGGGCCCTGCCTGCCCGAGGGCTGGGCGCGCCGGGCAGCCCCACGCGCCCCCCCAGGCACGGCATCGCTTGTCCTGGAGCCAGCACCTGTCTGGAACTCAATGGTCCTCAGCATCTCGGCCACATAGTCCACGTTGATAGAGAAGTGGTCCATGTTCTCGTAGCCAGGCTCGGGGCGGCTGCTCATCGACACCTTGGACATGTCCGTGATCCTGCAGGCAGGCAGACCCCCGGGAGCTGCCAGGGTCCAGCACCCAGGGGGCCACCGCACCCCCAGCCCTCTGGCCCTGTGCCCCCAGCCCTCTGCCCCCCACCCTGCCGCTGCCCCCCGTGCCCCCAGCCCTCTGCCCCCGGGTACCACTCACTTTTTCAGGAGCTCCTTGGAGTGCTGTAGAGGAAAGCGAGGGGGTCAGTGTCTCCCTGCAGCAATGGGACCTGAGACCTCGGGAGCCAGACGTCACCCCCGCCACAGCCTCACCCCAGCACGTCCCCGGGACAGCCCCAGATCGACCAAAGCACCCGCCCTCCGCCTGCAGCCTGCAGGGCAGCCCCAGCCCCCAGAGGGACCGGTGGCCCCACTACACAACCCTGGGGCAGCTCCGGACCCCCTGGAGGGAACTGCCCCCCACCTCCCCCAGTTCCCCAGCACAGCCTGGGGACAGGCCCAGCCCCCCGGAGAGTCCTGACCCCACCGGCACTGACCTGCAGGTACACGGCCATCTGGGGCTCCTCCATGGCCTGGATGGCCGACTCCACCAGCTTGGAGGAGGCCTCCAGGTGGTCGCCGTACTGGCGGATGAGGCCCCGCACGCGCTGCACCTTCGCCTCCTGCTCCCGCGCGATGCTCTGCAGCAGCTCCTTCTTCCGCTCCTCCAGGATGCTGTACAGCGAGTCGAAGCGCAGCCCCAGGTGCTGCTTCTGCCGCCGGCCGTTCTCCTGCGGAGCGCCGGGCTCAGGGGCCACCCCGGCCCCGCGTGTCCCCGCCACCGGCACGGCCCCGGGGCTGTGCACGGTACCCGGGTCCCCCCCGCCCCCACCTCGATGGTGCGGCAGATCTCCTCCATCTGCGTGATGATGGCCTGGATGCGGTCGTTCCCCGCCACCAGCATGGCGATGCCGTCGCTGAGCTCGCTCTGAGAGGGGAGGGGACGGGCGTGAGGGCTGGCTGCGCGGGCAGCCCCCCGCCCCCCGCAGGCCCCCCACCTTCTGGCGCTGGTAGACGGCGGGCAGCGGCGCGACCTCGCAGTCCTTGTGCGCCCCGAAGACCTTGCAGAGGGAGCAGGTGGGCGCCTCGCAGCGCAGGCAGTAGATGTTGATCCGCTCGTCCTCGTGCTCCTCGCACATGAGGTGCTGCTCGGCCTTGGCGTGCAGGGGCCTGCGGGTGGGGGGCCGGGCACCGCTGCCCACTGGTGGGCCCCGGCCCCCAGGGACACCCGCGGCCCCGCGTGGGCCCCGCTACCCCCCTCCCTCTGGCTGGGCTCCCGCCCCCAGCCCCTGTGCCTGCAGCCCCCCCTCGCGGGCTCCCTTTCACCCACGCGGGGCTCGCTCCCCCGTGGGGTCCCCAGCGCCCCGCGGGCTCCCCGCACCTGGCCGACTCCTGCTTGTAGATGTCGATGATGTTCTCCACCAGCAGGTTCCGCTGCAGCCCGTACACCCCGTGCCGGTCCAGCACCACCTCGTGGCGGCACGAGGGGCACCGGAACCGGCCGCCCGACGGCACCGCGCTGGAGCCCCGGGACTGCCACAGCGGGTTGGAGGCCTGGGGGGCGGCGAGTCAGGGCCGCGGCACCCCCGCAGCCCCCCGGCAGCCCCCGCCGCTGGGAGCGAGACCCCGCGCGGGCACGGGCACGGACGCGGGCACGGACGCGGCCCCGGACGCGGCCCCACGCCCACCAACGCAGTCGGGCCGTCCCCGCTGGAGCGGGAGCGGCCCCGAGGGCGGCCCGGCCGCTCGGCCCGGGGCCCGGGCAGCCCCCGCCGCCGGCCGGGGCCCGTCCCGGGCGCACCTGGAAGACGTCGTTGGCGCACTTGCGGCAGAGGTTGTGCTGGCAGGGCAGGATGACCACGGGCTTGGTGAACATCTCCAGGCAGATGGGGCAGATGAGCTGCTTCTCCAGGCTCTCCATGCTCCGCGCCTCCGCCAGCAGCGGCTTCAGCCCCACCGCGAAGTTCATTGCCGCGGTCCCGGCCCGGCCCGGCCCGGCTCTGCCCACCACGGCCCCGCTCCCGCTCCGGCCCCGGCCGCCCGGTGCCCGCTCTGCCCCGGCCCCGGCCCCGCTGCGCCCGGTGCTAATTTTAGCCGCCCCCGCCCCGCCGGGGCCGCCGCAGCTGTCGGCGGCGTCGGGTGACACTGAGTCACGGCGCCGCGGCGGGGCCCCACCGGCGCGCCCGGCCCCGCGCCCGGCCCGGCTGAGCCGCGAGACCGGCTGGCCCCCCGGGACCGGCTGGCCCTCCGGAACGCCTGGCCCACCCGGGACTAGCTGATCGGCAGCCCGGGCGGCCTCGGGGAGGCAGCCGGGGCAGCGGAGGCCAAGCCACACACCACCCCCCGGGCAGACCCCGCCGTGCCTGTCCCACCCCAGCCCTGAGCCCTCGGCCTGGGCAGAGCCCCACTCCCCGGCGGCGAGCAGCACTGCTCCCCGGGCGCCTCCTGCCCAGGGAGGATGAGGGGCTGGGTCCCATCCTGCCGGGCCCCGGGTGGCTGGGGCAGGCTGAAGCGGGGTGCACAGCACCGGGCAGGGAGCAGGGCCTGGGGAGCGCAGAGCTGCTGGGCTCTTGCTGGGGGGGTGCATGCTCTCCCCTGCAGGCTGTGGGGCCAGGCACAGGCTGAGGTGCCCCAGGCCCTGCAGACCCTGCCCAGGGCCAGCGCCCCTGAACAGCGTGGAAGGGCGCCCAGGAGGGCCCATGCCAGGAACACCCCCGTCCCGCTGCTCGCCCTGACACTCCAGCTATATTTAGGGGGTGAGACAGAGCCCGTGCAGCTGCAGGCAGAGGCTGCTGGTGGGGGGAGTGGGAGGGAAGGGCCAAGGGCTCGCTGTGTCCCCCTTGCCCCTCTCCCCCTGGGATGGGGCAGCCCCATCCAGCCCTGCCCCACAGCAGGGCCACAGCTCCCGAGAGAGCAGGGCAGGGTGGGCAACCTGGCCGGGCAGCGGGCAGCTCTGCCCAAGGGGGGAGCAGGGCTCCAGGGCAGCATGGCAGGACCCACGCACCGACCATCAGCTCACACACGCTGTGGCAAGAGCACCCAGACCCCTGGCACACGCTGTGGCAAGAGCGCCCGGACCAGGGGAGCTGCACTGCTGCTGCTGCCCAGAGTGGCCATCTCCCACCGGGCCGCAGGGAGACGAGGATGGCGCCGTGCAGCATGTCAGCGGTGGGAGGAGTGGGGACAGTCCCTGCAGACACCTCAGTGGACCAGGGTGCCTGGCCAGGAGGTGGAAAAGCACAGTCCTGTGGGAGCCAGCGCTGGCTAGGGGACACAGAGCTGTTCCACAAAGGTGACAGGACACGAGTGATGCTCACCCCTGTGAGAAAGCACCTCCCCGAGCAGCGCTTGGGCCACAACCTGCCTACTCCACCCTGCTCAGCCCACCCCACTGTGAGACCCACAGCCCCTCCAGCACAGGGCAGGGCCCGGCAGAGCCACATTCCGCTGCAGAGTGTTCAGGCAGCCCCTGACAAGACAGAGACCACAAAGAAACGTGCTGCCCTCCCGTCGTCCTTTAATGGTGCCCATAAAACCTATACAAACCCAAGGAAAGTGCCTGTACTGGGCCCAGCCCTGCAGGGAGCCTGCCAGCAGCAGCGAGTGTGGGGCGCAGCCAGTGCCCTGGGGCTGGGGCAGGGCAGAGACAAAGTGGGTACAAGAAGGCAGCACCCCAACCCCACGAGCAGCATTTGGCACCCAGCACCCATCAGGAGGGTCCCTGTGAGGGTGGATAGCGGGCTCAGCCCAGCCCCAGAGGTTACAGTGCTAACGGTCTCGGACACGCTCGGCTACTTCTTGTAAGCTACGGAGTCTGGCCTGGAGAGGTCTCTGCCTGCAGCCGCTTGGGCCGGCTGCCAGTGCCCGGGGCCAGGCAGGGGCACAGCAGCCAGTGAGGCACTGGGGATGGGGCCCAGCAGCGCGGGCTCCAGGCCACCTCCACCACCAGTGCTGGGAGACGGGCATTGCCCTGGAGCCTGAGCAGGGGCAGAAGAGCCTCTGCGTTGATGCTGGCCAAATTAACCTGAGATTCTAGCCACCACGAGGCTGGAGAGCCACCCCGGGTGGCATGACCGGGGTCCCAGAAAGTGACAGTCCCAAAGGAGGATCCCTGTCTGGAGTCCTGGGGGAGCCGGCGGGACCGACGCCAGCCTCAGGCATCGGTCCTGGTGCTGACAGCCGGCAAGGGCTCCGTGCTGGCAGGCGGGGGCTGCGCCACAACAGGTGTCTGCAGATCTGGGAGAGAAGAGCTGCAGATCAGCGGCTCGGCCCCGTCTCTGGTGCCAACGCACAGGTACCTGGGACATCCCAACACCCCCAGGAAGCGTCCCACAGACCAAGGCTCCTAAACCTCTAGCCAGCGCACAGCCGTGCCCCCCGCCCCACAGAAACCTGCAGAAGTGACCCAATGGCAGTCCCCGCGGCCACCAGTATGGCCAGTGCCCAGGGAACGAAGCCAGCCTGGGGTCGGCTGCTCCCCCCATACTCTGTCCCCGGGAGGACATGGGCCCAAGCATCTCTCAGCTGCTAGCCCCTGCAGGGGCTTCAGGGAGCCATTGCCTAGGATAAAACGAGGAAGGAGAAGGCACCTCCGTGGCCTGTGTGGTGCTTCCCTCCACTGCCACCACCAGCCCTGGTCTGGACAGAAATCACCGAGGGCTGGCTATTAAGCAAGAGATGGAGCTAAGTCAGACCCGAGCCTCAAACCAGAGCTCCAACTCCCACGCGAGATGAGCCGGGGGAGCCCCACACAAAGCCGGGTGCTCTCAGCCGCTGGGGCTCGAGACAGACGCAAACAGCCCAACTCACCGCTGTCCTCCGCACACATCTGCGCCTCCAAGTCCTTGGGGTCGACGTACTTGTAGGACTCATCCTCCTTTGGCGGGCAGCACGTCCCGCAGCAGAAGAAGCAGCAACAGCAGCAGCAGCAGCAGGTGAGAGCGCCGCAGCAGAGCGCCAAGGCCTGCAGGGGAGGAGATGGCAGCCCCCGTGAGACCACCCGAGCCCCACCAGCGGCCCAGCCGCCATCGCGCAACCCCGTGCCCGGCAGCCCCGGCAGGGCCGGGCTCACCTGGAACCACCACTTGGACATGAGGAAGTAGTGCTTGACGGCATCGTCGCCAAACTGCTCGGCCACGTAGAGCCCCAGGGAGCCGTACTGGTCGTAGAGGCGGCGCTTGTCCTCGTCGCTCAGCGTGGCGTGGGCGCTGTTGATCTCCTTGAAGCGCTCGGCCGCCGCCGGGTCGTCGGGGTTCTTGTCCGGGTGGTACTTCAGCGCCAGCTTGCTGCGGGGCACGGCGGGAGGGCGGCCCGGGCCGGCCCCCCAGCCCGTTACCGCCTCAGCCCCGGCCCCCGGCCTCGCCCCCCGGGCCGCCTCGGTCCGGGACGGGCCCGGGACGGCCCCCCGGCCCGCCCCGACCCGCCGCGGCCCCGGCCCGCGGCCCCGGCCCGCTTCCCCGGCCCGCGCCCCGCCGTACCGGTAGGCCTTCTTGATCTCCTCGGGGGAGCTGCCCTTCTGCAGGCCCAGGACGCGGTAGAGGCTCTCCCCGACCCGGGACAGCTTCCGCTGCGGCCGCCCGGGCTCCGCCATGGCGCCCGCGCCCCGCGGCCGGCGGAAGGGAACGGCGGGGAACGGCGGGGGACGGCGGCACCGACCGCCCCGGCCCGGCCCTGCCCCGCGCCCGCCGCCGCTTCCGCCTGCGCCCACCGCCGCTCTGCGCAGGCGCGGACCCGCGGCCGCGCCGCGGCCTCCCCCGGCCGCACAGCACGGCACGGCACGGCACCCCCGGTCCGCGGCGGCACCCCCCACGTACTCCCGGGCACGAGGACACCCCCATCACACAGTAACAACTCCATCACAGCCCCCACGCGCGAGGACACCCCCATCACACGGCAACACCCCCATCACACCCCACGCGCGAGGACATCCCCATCACACCCCACGCGCGAGGACACCCCCATTACATGGCAACACCCCCATCACACCCCACGCGCGAGGACACCCCCATCACACGGCAACACCCCCATCACACCCCACGCGCGAGGACACCCCCATCACACGGCAACACCCCCATCACACCCCACGCGCGAGGACACCCCCATTACACGGCAACACCCCCATCACACCCCATGCGCGAGGACATCCCCATCACACCCCACGCGCGAGGACACCCCCATCACACCCCACGCGCGAGGACACCCCCATTACACGGCAACACCCCCATCACACCCCACGCGCGAGGACACCCCCATTACACGGCAACACCCCCATCACACCCCACGCGCACGCGGGCTCCCCCCCGCCCCCGCGCCGGCCGCAGGCAGCAGGCAGGGGGTCGCGCTGCTCCTTTATTGGGGTACAAAACGAAGGCAGCCGGGGCAGCGGGGAGGGGGCGGCGCCCGGGGCTGGGGGCGCAGCGGAGCCGCCTCAGCCCCCGACGGGGGGCACGGCCCTGCTCCGCCTGCCTCCGCGCGGGAGCCGAGGCCGCTGCGGCCCGTTCAACGGAGAACCTGAGCGACAGGGGCGGCAGCGGGCGGGCAGAGCACGGCCCCGCGCCCCGCCGGCCGCCCGTGGGGCTGGGCCCCGCCGGGGGAGCGTTTGAATATCAAACCCCCCCGCCGGCGCGGGGCCACCGGCAGCCCCGGCCCCAGCGGGCAGCCCGGCGCGGGGCTGGGATGGAGTGTTAGAGCGGTGGGGACAAGGCGGTTCCTTGAGGAGGTCCCCGATCCCTGATGGTTTCAAGTAGCCGGCCTGCCCCGCAGGAGAGCCGGGCGGGCGGCCGCTCAAAATAAATACAAATAAATACAGATTCCAGCAAGGGAGCCTGCCCGGCCCCAGAGGAAGCCGTGGGGGGGACCAGACCCCATCCCTCTCCTCCCCAGGGAAGAGGGTGACCGGCCCCGCAGGCCCGTGCCTCAGGGAGACCACCTCTCCCTCCCGCGGGTCCCAGACCACGGGAGACACCATCCCTCCCTCCCCACTTGGAGGGGAGGACAGGCCCCGCACGGGCCCACTCCTGCGGTGTGGAGGGAGAGGCTGGCAGCAAGGGGCTCGTCCTGCGGGGCAGGAGAGCCAGGGGCTGGCAGGGCTGTGCCGCAGGTAGGTGGGCACAGGCTGGCAGCTCGGAGCCCCTCCTGGGGGCAGAGGTGGGGGGCTGGCCCTGTAGCCAGCCTGGCTGGTGGCCCCGTGGCCACGCAGCTCAGCAGTCCATGCCGTCGCTCTCACACCAGGCAGAGGGGCCATCAGTGCCGAAGTATCTGTCCCCAAAGTTACCTGAAGGAGGAGGGACAGAGTGAGGCGATGGCAGCACCGGCCCCATCACAGTTCTGCGCCCCAGGGCTCCCTCAGCATGGCTGCAGGCACAACACAGGGGCGAGGGGCTGGGGGCCCGGCCCACCAGGGCCGGCAGACCCTCATCTGCTCTCACCGATGCCCGGGATGATGTGGAACTCCTCATTGATCCTCTTGTCCACGGCAGTGGTGATGATGCGGACACGGGGAAAGGCGTACGCCACGGAGTGCACCCCCATCTCCGCCATCAGCAGTGACAGCAGGAAGATCCTGTCCTCCTGGACGTCGTGATCCTGTGGCACACAGAGCTGTGAGAGCCTGGCTGGTGCCAGGAGGGCCGCACGCCCCCGCCCACACCCTGCAGCCCCCGGCACCTCACCAGCAGGACGCGCACTGCCATCATGGCCGCGGCTCCCGTGGACACGGTGCTGTCCATGAGGATGACGTAGTCCTCGCTGATCTCCTTGGGAAGGCGCAGGTAGTGGAGCTGAGGAGGGAAGGAGAGGTGGTCACTCGTCCCACAGTGCCGGGGGCCTCTGTGCCGGGGCAGCGCGTACTGCTCACCTCGGGCTCCCCCGTGTCGTGGTTGGTCTGGATCAGGATCTTGCCCAGGCGGATGTCCTTGCACACAGCCGTCAGGGCCTGCTCCATGGTCTCCCCTGCTCGCAGGATGGACACACCTGTGATCTGGGGAAGGGACAAGGACATCTTTGCCTGGTGCTGCACAGGGGAAGCAGCTGCTCCGGTGAGCTCCTGAGGCTCCCGCACCACGGAACAGGGGAACAAGACCCCGCGAGCATCTCATCTGCACGGGGATGGACCCTGGGAGCCACCAGGTTTTCTCACTCCGTGCCAACCCAAGACAGGGCAGCCGTGTGCTTGTGGGGAGAAAGAGTCTGGGACAATGTCTCACCCTCTGCCTGTGGAACCGCTTTCCTTCGTACGTTGTCCCCTGGGGCGTCTCCACAGTGACCGACTGCAGAAAGGGGAGGAGAAGGGAGTGGGGACAAAGCCGAGCGCCTACGTGGCCCAGGGGCTCAGGGAGGGGGTGATGTGGCCGTGGCCGCACCTGAGGAGCGGTCACTCACCTTCAGTGGCAGGAAGGAGAGGGCATGTTCAATCAACAGTCTCATCAGGCGCTTGGAGTAGAAGATGAATTCGTCCCTGGTTGTGTCCTTGTTCCTGTTGAGGGAGGACACCCGCGTGATACAGGAGCAGAGTCCCTGCTCCACCTGGCAGCCGGCAAACGGGGCGCTGGAGAAAGGCCGGCACGAACAGAGAGCAGCCTGTGGGAACCTGGAAGCTCTCAGGGAGGAGACAGTTTCTAGTCATTATCGTTTCAGGGCTTGCTGAGGACCTAGGGTGTTGTCTAGAAAGGACCACATGGTGAAGAAACGTGTTCAGTTCCCCTGGAAGGGGGACACAGAGCCTGCAGCACACCATGCAGACAGGATAAAGCGAAAGGATGCCACACGATGCTGCTCAGTCTGCTTCAGGACACAGGGGACGGTTCAGAGCCGACTCCGCACCGCGGGCTAGCTAGACAGGCAAAGGGAATAAAGCCAACTGCAAAAAGGAGGGATAAGTGAGCGTAACGGCAGCAGCCAGGTGTAGATGTACACCCTGACCCTGAAGAGAGATGAGAAGCAAGCGTGGAGGCACAGCATTACTCGCTCGGAGCACCACCTCTAATCGCTGCTGAATCTCTGCGGGAAGAGTTGCACGGCTGGAGATTTAGGACATAGCTGCTGACTATGTGGAAAGAGGCAGGAGCAGAACGGGGGGCGAGAGCAGCAGAACATCAGGCAGCACCGTCGGTTCTTGGGGCAACCGAAACCCAGGAGCAAGCGGCAAGTGTTTTGCACGGGCCCTGTCAGGGGAGCAGAAGGAGGAACGTGAGCACGCCCAGGACCGACCACAGCACGGCAGGACAGCCGGCTCCGGGAGCACCTCAAGGTGGAGGAGACCAGACCGCACCACGGCCAAGAGCGGCTGGGTCACCCGACACCGGCAATGGGGAAACATCTGACATGTTCTTAACTCCTCTCTGTTTATGTACCAAGTTAGAGATAAACTACTGCCAGGAACCAGATTTTGAAATACCTGGCGTTATCTCATGGCAATGCTGAAATGCTGAGGGCAGCAAGAAATAAAATAAATGGAAAACAGAATAAAACCACAATGGGACTGTAATTCACAGGAAACCTCCCCTTCTCCCTCAGGAAGAGTAAAGCCAACTGTACGCGCCCGTGAGCTAATCCCAGGGGCAGAGGGGGAAAAGAGGCTGGCTTTTCTTACAGGGAGCATTTTGACCATTGGCACACGTATGTGTTTTAGTCTAACTTCTTCATCACACAAAAGAAACTGCTGCGCAAAACCTTGTGTTTCCTGTGAGACACGGTCCTCAAAGCACAGTCACACAAGCACGTACGGCCCTTCATAACAGGCAGGACTGTCCCAGCTCCATGGTACTCACAGGGCTGTTTTCAGGGGAGCAGAACAGCTCATCCACCAGCACCGTCAGTGTCAAGTGCCTGAAGACAGAGCACCTACAGCAAGAGGTCACTCAGCAGGAAAAGGAGAAGATTCCGAGATTTGCTAGTTTAAAACGTGACCATAAAGAATCCAGCAAAGTATCACTTATTCTTTGGCAAAAGAATAAGCAGCAGGTTGTAAGGTAAGTGCCATTTTACTGGAGAACTGTCACGAACAAGCTTCTGGTTCCCTGGCTGAACAATAACCAAGAGGATGACTGACACCCAAGGACTGTGGTTAACAAGACGTGGCTGAAATCTGTTTTCTCTTGTGCGACTGGTGCCTAAAGCAGTGCAGCCCGTGTATATCCCCAGTGCTTTCTGGGGAATGTGAGGAAGAAAGGAACCCTACAGACATTTGCCAGTTACCAGATGGAAGAGGTGGAACTGGCAACAGTCCAGAAGAGGCAGAAGGATATAGAGTATTTTTACTCTGTATTTTAGGACATCATCTGCCACTTCTCACATCACACCACGATGACAGACAGCGCAGCCAACAGTGCCCACAAGAAGGATAAACAGTCGCTACTATCCCGAAATATTTTTGCAGCCAGACCCGGGTAGCTCGCAACCGAGAGCTCCACAGCGACCAGAAAGCCCAACTAACACGGACATCTCCAACAAGCCCTGTGACAGCGGGGGACTCCCAGAGAAGCTGGGAAAGCAGTCCTGGTCTGGAAGAAACAGGCACCCTGCCTACAAGCTCTTCAGCGTGGGCTGTAAGCACACGCGCTCCCTCCCTTCACCCACACGCCCACCCACGGCAGCTCTGGAAGCACCACCCGAGCTCCAGGTGCCCAAGCCCAGCAGCAGCCCTGCCTCCGCCGGCAGTCCCTCGCCGCCAGTCGCCCCCGACAAGCCCCGCTCCGTCACAGACGGGCGGGCAGCCCCTCCGGCCGCCTGACCCGGGCGGGATGGGCCCGTCAGTGCTTCCGCCGAGGCGGGTTCCTCCGCAGCCTCCGGAAGGCGTCCCAGAGATGGAGGAGCATCCTCGGTCCCCGCACCACGACGGCCCCAGCGTGCTTCCCTTTTTGTGCGGGGGCGAGGACAAGCAAGCCACAACCATGGAAGGGGGGGGGCCTGCAAGGGAGGCCGGCCCGGACCTCCGCCGGCAGTAGTGGACGACCCTCCCCGCGGCGGTCAGAGCACGGATCCCTCCAGCCGTGCCTCCGTGTCGAGCGCATTCCTGCCTCTTCAGCCAGCAGAGCGGTCCCTAAGGTGACACCGCTGCCCGCACGCCAGGCCCGCTCACGCCACGGGCTCGGACTCTCCTGCCGTCGCCCAGGGGAAGCCTGAGGGCACGCGCCGCTCCGGACTCCCCCCGTGCCGTCGGCGGCGGTGCCCGTGCCCACAAGCCAGGACCCCAGAGCTGGGCACAGCAGCGCTGCAGCCACCTTGCTCTTCCCCGGCACCCTCAGCAGGCGACGACAGCAGGAAAGCACCGGCGGCCCCACAGGGACCAGCAAGCACCTGGCAGGGAGCCTGAACGCGCTGCCGGCTTAGCTCACGAACACGAGCGTCCGTAGCTGAAAGCCAGCCATCGCGCTCAGGCCCTCGGGAGACCTGAGCACGGGCAGGTTTCACGTCTGAACCACCTCCTCTGGCGCCGGCAACTTCCCGGCACGCAGGGAGCACCTCGCTCTGCCCCTCGCGGAAGCGCCGACAGCCAGACACTTCTCGAGGGCAGCTCCAGCGCAAGACAACGTGACCTGCCAGAGCACAGTCCAAAGGCTCAGGCCTGCGCAAGCCTGCGAAGGGAGGCAGGTGACCCACGCCACCCACAGGCTGAGCCGCAGGGGATGTCCTGGAGCCCTTCTGCAAGCCTGTGGCTACCGAGATGCAGGCGGTGGAAAGGAAACGCCGTTCTCCTGAGGCAGAGATGTTTCGGGGCTGTTGGGGGGCAGAAAGGACCGTTCAGGCGCTGCAGTGTCCTGACGTCTAGCACAAAATGCTCCTACTGACTCTGGTGATCTGGACCCAATACTGAAGAGTCTTGTAAGTTGGAGGATATGACCCATACCCTGATTACACTGTCCATTCTCAGCCTGATCATGAATGAAATCATTCAGCCACTCTAGTGCAGGACTATTTTTCATTTTCTGCCTCTCCACAATAACAGAAAATTGCTCTGGAAACCACTTCTCCCCGAGATGCTAAGCCTGACTTTGCCATGACTATACTCAGCGAGATGCTCATCTGCTGCCACAATGCAATCTTCCAGGAGGGCCCTCGGAGACAGAAGGCTGAAGCACAGAAGAGCCTCCAGTGTTGAACAACAGGGAACCGCCGTCGGCCGGCAGCAGCTTGGCAAGCCAAGATCAACAGGCTGTCGCCACGGGAGCCGCACTGGGAAAGGCAGGATGAAAAAAGGGAGGCTGGAGAGAAATCCTGGTTCACAGCTCGCCGGTGCTTGCACAGACGCCAGGTTTGGTGTGCCCAGGCACTCTGAAAGGCAGTACTGCTGGAGCACCAACACCCCGTGAGGGCTGCCGCTGCAGAAAGGGGCTGACGGCACCGCGGCAGCCGGAATGAAGACAGGAGATCGGATTTGCCAAGACATGGTAACTTAACGCACTAAGGTGTGGGAAGCTTGGCAAAAGGTGTGCTTTCAATCCCCCACCAGTCTGGGCCTCTCCAGGAGAACGTCAGCAGGCAGGGAGCAGCGCCTCTGGAGCAGAGGGAAGCCCAGAGAGTCACGCATGAGGATCATTAACAACTCCACACCACGCTGAAGTCACGCAGAAGCAAACGAGCGCTGCCAAGCATCACCTACAAGCACCAGAAATACAAGCTGCCTTGCTGTCACCAAATACAGGAACTTTTTACCAGAAGAGTTCCTCAGCTTAGAGATCTTAGTAACAGCATCGCTTCAGCTTTCTTTTCTTTCTTGGGCTGCAGCAGGATTTGAGGGGGTGGCTGACAGGCCAAGTCAACGCCCCTCATAAATGTGGTATTTTTCATTTACCATCTGGCAGAGGCAAAGTCCGCCTTCCCGCAGCCCTGCCGCTCGCACCGGCCGGCCCCAGAAGCACGGCGTCGTTACAGCAACTCGAGATCAGCTCCAGCCACAGCCCGCATGGGTTAGATCCCCTCCCTCCCCAGGGCAGCTGAACAAACTCCTAAGTCTAAGTAGATTAAGGTTATTAGACGCTTCTGGCGTAAAGGTGGAGGCAGAACAGGCCATGCCCAGCAAGGCAAAAGGACACAGACTTCAAGGAGGAAGACGGGAGCAGCAGCTACAGATGAGAGAGGATTCAGCGGCTGCGGTGCCGTCCCTCCTGAACAACGGCTGGTGAAACCCGGCCCTTGGATCAGCTAACGGATCAGCGCAAGCTCACGTTCGTCCGGGAGCAGCACGCGCCGGCACCATGCTGTTGGCTCTCCCGAGAGAGCAGGAGCTGCCGTAGGTAAAAGTAGGTAAAAGGTCCATGACAAAGCCTGTGAACAAGAAGGCTGGAGACGGGGCGGGCTGCCGCACAAAGACTTGCATTCTTCACTCCCCCCATGACCCCGGGATAAGGGAAAACTGCTCCTTTCCAAGCAAACCACTTTCAGCCTCTGGAGGTGCTGTTCCCCCAGGATGTCCCTTCCACCCTCATCTTCCACTGAGCACGCCGACGGCAGATGAGCTAGAGAGGTCAGCTCAGGCCACGAAGAAGCCACTGCCAGAGAGCTGGGGGAAGAAGATGCTGGCGAGACAGGGTCACGCCTGCTCCAAAGTTCCCTTAGCTGGACCTGAACTCAGAACTGCTAGAGTCCACAGCCTCGGGGTGAGGTACATGGGCTTCAGACACCGGCACAGGTCTCTGCCCGGTGCGCGTGCGGCGCCGCATCACCTGCCGTTTTACTGCTGTGAACCGCCTTCGGAGCCTGCGCTTTGACGGGGGGAGCCACGGGGGGAGCCACGGGAGGAGCCTGGAGAAGGAACACCTTGCTTCCCACAAGGAGGGGCATAGCTCGCGTGTCATCCCGAGGGTATGTTCTCCAAGCCGACACGTGGGCGCCGGTAGCCAGCCGCAGCGCAAGCAGGCGCAGGAGAAGAGCCCTGCTGAGCTCAGCATCCCCCTTCTGTTTTACAACCCAGTGACAGAAATGCACGTAGAGGCTGCAAGCTTCTGCTTCTGCAAGCGCAGTAACAAGCAACACCTTTGCGGTCCCACAGGATTCGGCTCTTCGCCCTGCACTGACACTACTGTCACTCGGGAAAAAGGGGCATTGGTGAGGAATGCAAAGACCAAGCGTGCGGGAAAGCCATGGAAGCAGCAGCCTGCGTCGCCTCTGTAAGCCAGCTCTAAAAGCAAGTGCCTCAGGAGACGGGCAGCAAGGGCACCTCACCCCATGCCACCAGCTACTATGTCGGTGCTCCAGCCAGAAAGAGCTAACCAGTCTCCTCTCATTATAAGAAAAGCCTGCCCATGGCTCAAAAGTCACCCCAGGGCAGCTGTGCCAAGGTCTCATCGCCAAAAAAGTGCCTGTAGGCTAGAGCCTTCTCTGTTCAGCAGTTCTGCTCCAAGAAAACACCTACACCCGAAGCCCTAAAGGCAGAGGAGGAAAAACTCACACCAGGTTTTGTAGTGTGATCCTACAGAACAACCCTTCTGCAAGGCACAGAAGAAATCTTGAACGAAGCAGGGACCTACCTGATGATGGTGTGCATGCCTCGCACCTGCGGCGTGTTCTCCAGGACGCTCAGCGTCTTCGGCAGTGGCTGCCCTTGGTGGGCAGAGGCCAGAGCTGCCCTGCAACAAGGAAGCAGTGATTAGAGCTGCACCGCACACACACACAGAGCCACTGTGCCAGACCCTCTCAGAGGAGGGCACAGCCCCCCACCGAAGAAAAGCTCCTCCCAGAGAACCCACCACACAGGCTGGACACCAGAAAGCACCTGGCCTTCCTGCCCTGATCCCTAGGAAAGCCCCACGTCTGGTACCAGGTGTGGCATCCCAAAGCAGTACCACCCGGTAAAACCGGGGCAAACCTCCCCCGAGCCCAAATCCAGCTGTCGGCAGCCTCCACGCACACGAGCCTCTGCCAGCACCCGGGGAGCGGGAGCAGCAGCTCTGCACGGGCAAGACTGTGCTGCGTACCCTGGGACAAGGGTTGCGCTGAGGTGCGAGGACTGTCCCACTGCGGCCGCCTACATGAAGTCCCAGAGAACAGGGACTGGCCAGGGCACTTCTGCCGCGGAAGGGAGCAGCCCGGGGCAGTCCAGCACTCGGGACAGGAACCATGCTCCAGAAAGGGACAGGAGCAGCGCAGGGAGCCAGTCACAGAAGTCAAGTGTGGCTGCTGTGGGACGGGTCATACAGGAGCCTGCGGCCGCAGCCAGACAACCCCCAGGAAGCCGCACGCAGGGCAGCCACCCCGGCTGTCAGGGAAGAACAGCTCGGGCGTCTCAGCAAAGCTTTGGCCAGCAGGGACAGAGAAGAGGCAGGACCCAGAAAAGCGGGTGCTGGCAGCTCTCCACCCCCTGCCCAGGAACCGGCCCCACTGCGGCCGGCAGGGTCCCCACGTACCTGACGGTGATCTCGCGCTGGGAGGTGGAGCAGAGTCATCCAGCGTGACGGAAGGGGAAAGAAAGGACATCCAGTCACTGCACGGGCCAGGCACGAGGGCAGCCCCGGTCCAGCTCCCATCACTTCTCCCGGGGCTGAACCGAGAGCAGGAAAACCACTGCTGGGCGCAGCCGGGAGGCAAGGGCAGGCTGCCGGGGCACAGCCAGGGGCGAGCGTGGAGGGGACAGCTGAGAGCACGAATTGCTGACTGGGACTAACGGGGACAGCAGGCGAACGAGGCCAGGCCAGACCGCGACTACCAAGGGCCACTGCCAGGGTGGGTAACACGCCCAGCCCCCTCTCCATTCCCCAGCCCCCATGTCGTGACTCAGCCTGCCCCGAGAGCTGTGCTAAGACCTTTTGTAAAGGGAGAGGCGACACCAAGAGCCTCTGGGTGCTCCAGGAGCACAGGGCTGTGAGCAGCCTCAACCTCCCCTCTGCGTACAGAGTCCTCCTCCTCGCCCACGCTAGCTGCAATCGATCCGCCCACACCTCACCTTCTCCAGCTGGCTGTGCACATGCTGCACAATGAGCTCCAGGGCCACAAAGTTTTCCCCACCTGACAGGAATGCAGAGAAGCCGGGTCAGACTCATGCCGACCCAAACCCACCCCAGGACACCCGACGCTCAGGTCAGGTCTGGCAAATGCACCGCTGTCTCACCCCTGGGCACCACGATGTCAGCGACCTGCACAGTGGGTTCGATGTACTGCTCGAAAGCTGGCTTCACAAACTTGTTGTATTGCTTGATGACACCCACAATGTCGCGCCCACGTTCCATGATGTCGCGTTGTAGTCGCCGCACCAGCCGGATGTCAGAGTCCGTGTCCACAAACACTTTCATGTCCAGGAGCTGGAAAACTGGGAGGGGTGAGCACCCCCTATGCAGCCCCCCTTCAGAACTGCCTTGTTCCCCTCGCCCCAGCCAGGTCTGGCCCCCCAGCGCTGGCACCCAGCGCTGCCTCCCCTGAAGCCGCTGACACAGAGGTGTTCTGCCAGCAAGCGGTGGGTGACCTCTCCCTGCGTGGCCCCCAGGCATCGCCCCGCCCCAGCGGTGCGGAGGTCTGGGCCAGGACAGCGCCCAGCCCACCCGCAGCATACCACCACGCGCCACCTCCCACACCACGCGCTGAGGCGGGCCGCCAGCCGCGTCAGGCAGCGATACCTTCAGCAACTCCTTGTTCGCAAAAGCCAGTATCCCTTCAAACACGATGACGTTGGCCCCATATACTGTTTTCTGTGGGCAGATAAGAGCCGTACTGATCCTGCCCCCCTCACACACACTGCGGCAGTGCCAACGCTCAGCACAGATAGCACCTCAACGCCTGACCCACACCGGGCTCTCGGCACCCATGGGTGGGACTCCCCATAACCACCCTACATCACCTAACCTTTAAGGGCCCTTATTCTCTCCCCTGCACTTGATAGCCCAGCCCCACATTGACCTAGAACCCTGAGCCTTGCTCCAGAACCCAAAACCTCTGCCCAAATGCCTTCCCCTAGCCCCCATCCTCCCTGCACTCCTCCATGCTCTGCACTGCAGCCCCTCTCCGAACTCTGCGCTGGCCCATTTCCATTCTGCCATGCTCCCCTCCTGCTCCTACACCCCCAATCCCCCCAGCGACCCTCCCACACCTGGCGGCCCCCAGCCTCTCCCTCCCTTTTGCCCTCCCAGGCCCCACAGCCCCCACACTCCCTACTCCTCCCCACAGGCATCTCCCACTTCCCAGGGGCTCTCCCCACAGCGTCCAGCCCTCCTGGGGCCCAGCCCGGCTCCCCTGCGGCACCCACCCACTCGCGGCGGCGGCTGTGCGTGGTGAAGTCGTAGACTGGCACCTTCACACTCTTGCCCTTCTTGAGCTTGCGGAGGACACTGACGAGCAGCTCAAAGTCGAAGGCGTCGGGGTGGTCGAAGTTGTAGTCGCTGCGGGCCGCCAGCGCCTGCTGCCCCTCATCCAGCACCTGCGGGCCCCGTCACGCTCAGCGCCGTGCCGGACCCGCGGGCCTCGTCGCGCCTGGCGCCGCGCCAGCCCCCCCGGACCCACGGTCCCCAGCGCTCACCTTGTAGAAGGAGTCCATGGAGAGCAGCACGACCCAGGGCACGTCCAGCGCCTCGATGATCCGCGTCGCCACCGTCGTCTTGCCCGAGGCGCTGCCGCCGCACAGGCCTGCGGGCGAGCGGGTGGTGGCACCGCGGCGGCCGCGGCCCGGCCACGGCTCCGGTGCTTCCCCCACTCCAGCCCGGTCCCAGCACATCCCCGGCCCCGGCTCAGGGCCCGGCTCCACCGTTTCCCCGGCCCCACCGCCAGCCCTTCCCCAGCCCGGGCCCGCGCCCGCCGCTCACCGATGACGAAGGCCTCGTCCACGGGCGCGCCGGTCTCGCTGTACCAGGGCGGCCGCCCGGCCGTGTAGATGGTCCGCTTGCTGGTGCGCAGCAGCGGCGGCTCCGGCTTGCACTGGCTGGCGGTGCGGCGCCGCGGCGACGGCGCCAGCGGCAGCCGGCTCAGCAGCGAGTCCAGCGGGCCGGGGCCGCGCTCGGGGCCCGCCGCGCCCCACCGCTCCTCCGCGCCCGCCGCCGCCATCTCCCCGCGCCGCCACGGGCCGGGCGGGACGGGCCGCGGGGGCTGCCGGGACGGGACGCGACCGCACGCGGCTCCCGGCGGCCCCCGCGGCCCCGCCCCGCCCGCGGGCCCGTGCCCACGCACCGGGGGGCCGGGCCCCGCCGCGGTGCCGCCGCTCGGGACCGGGACCGGGGTCTCCAGGGACGGAGACCCCACCGCCGCGCTGGGCGGGCCGTGCCCGTCCCCTCGCGCTGAGGAGCGTGTCCCGGCGCTCAGAGGGACCCTGCCGGGGTCCAGCGAGTGCCGGTGCCTCTGGCCCTGTCGCGGGGCCCCACGGGAAGGGCCCGGCTCCCCCCTCCGCGTCCCCTCCCTGCAGGTGTGGGCACGCGTGGATTCAGCCCCCTGAGCCCCCCTTGCTCCAGGCCGAGCAGTCCCAGCTCCCCCAGCCTTTCCCCACGGCAGAGATGCTCCAGCCCCTTCGGCACCTTCCTGGCCCCTTCCTGGGCTCTCCAGTCTGTCCCTGTCCCTCTTGCACTGGGGAGCCCAGCGCTGGCCCCAGCGCTCCCGGTGCGGCCTCACCGGAGCCGAGCAGAGGGGAAGGATCCCCTCCCTCCACCTCCCGGCAACACTCCGAACGCAGCCCCGGACGCCATTCGCGGCCTTTGCAGCGAGGCCGTGTTGCCAGTTCACGGTCAACCTGGCGCCCACCGGGACCCCGAGGCCTTTTCTGCTGAGCTGCATTCCAGCTGGGTGGCCCCCGGCACATGCTGGTGCTGTGGGGTTGCTCCTCCGCAGGGGCAGGACTTTGCGCTTCCCCTTGTGGAACTTCAGGAGGTTCCCGTCAGCCCCGTTCTCCAGCCTGTCCAGGACCCTCCGCGCTACAGAGCGGCGCGACCCTCCCAGCTCGGCGGCGCCCGCGGAGGGTACGCTCTGCCCCGTCCTCCAGATCATCAGTGAAGACGTTAAATGGGACTGGACCTGGTAATGACCCCCGGGGCACACTGGCCATTGCTGGCCTCCAGCTAGACTTTGTGTGGCTGACACCACCCTCTGGGCCTGGCTGTGCAGCCGGTTTTCAACGCGCCTCACTGCCTGCTCACCCGGGCCGCGCTCCCACAGCTTCTCTAGGAGAGTCTTACGGGACTCTGAGCCACAAGCCCTGCTGGCGCCTCGGTAGATGACGCCCGCTGCGCCTCCCGTGTCCACCAGGCCCGTCATTTCATCGCAGAAGGTGCTCAGCTTGGCCAGGCGTGACCTCCCCTTGCTGAAGCCACGCTGACTTCTCCTGTTGACTTTCTTGTCCTTCACACGCTTAGAAGTGGTTCCCATGAATTAGTTGTCCCGTCACCTTCCCAGGGACAGAAGTGAGGTGGACCTAAACTGCCATCCCCATACCTAACCAGTCCCCCCCCGTACCCAAACAGCCCCCCATATGAAAGCAGCCCCCCTAACGCAAAGGGTTTCCACATACCCAAGCAGCCCCCCCACACCTGAGCAGATGCCCATACCTGAACACCCCCGCCGAGCACCCCACGCTGCCCTGGCTCCCGGCACTCCCGGCAGCGCCGCCGCTGCTGCCCGGCGCCAGGGCCCCACGCAGCCTTGGCCGGACCCGCTGGGTCAACCCCCGCGCCCACCGGTGCCCCTGGCCGGTGCCTCAGTTGGGGCCGTCCGCCCCGATGCCCGGAGCGGCGGCACCGCCGGCTGGGACCCCTCTGCCCGGGGAGGGGCCGCGCTGCCGGCGCTCCTCCGGGTCAGAACCAGGGACCCCCGGGGGGGGCGGCTCCTCCCGACCCCCCGGGCCCGGCCCGTTCCCCCCGCCCTCAGACCGGGTCCGGCGCGTGGCCGGGAAGAGGGGCGTGGCCAGGAGCAGGGGGCGTGGCCCGGGCCCCGGCTCCGCTCTCCCTCCGGCCTGTGGGAGGGCGGGGCCTCGGCGGGGGGCGGGGCCGCGGCGATCCCGGTGGCGCGTGCCCGCGGTGCTACTCGCCTCCGGCATGGAGTCCCCGACCGGCACCGAGAGCGCCCGCCTGGTCAGCCCGCGGGGCGGCCCCGCCGACGGCAGCCTGCGCCTCAAGAGGTACCGCCGGCACCGGCACCCCATCGCCCCGGGACCCCCATCGCCACCGGCGCCGGCACCCCCGGCACCGGCACCCCCAGCACCTCCATCACCCCCGGCACCGGCAGCCCCGGCAGCCCACCTCCCCGGCACCCCCATCGCCCCGGCACCTCCATCACCCCTGGCACCGGTACCCCGGCATCCCACTGCCCCGGTACCCTGGCACCCCAATTGCTCCGGCACCTCCATCACCCCCATCACCCCCGGCCCCCCCCCACCTCCCCGGCACCGGCACCCCCGGCAGCGCCAGCTCCCGCCCCCCAGGACCCGCAAGCCCCCGGCACATCCAGCACTGCCCAGCTCCCACACCTCCCACCCGCCAACACCGGCACCCCCGGCACGTCCGCCCCCAGCCCCTACGCCTTCGTCCGTCTACACAGACATCAGCAGCTCCGCAGAGCCGGGCCAGCCCTGGCCGTCCTGCACCGACACCTCCCTCCAGCCCGCACCGGCACCCACCCCCTCCCTGGAACCAGCACCCCCACCCGTGCGCCAGCCCTGCTCCCCCCTCGGGTGTCCGTCCGGCTGGTACCGGCTCCCAAACGTCACCTCCCCGCACCGGTACTGTCCATCCATCACCTCCCTGCACCTGCACCGGCACGCTGTCCACCCCCTCTCCCTCACTGCTGCCCCACGCATCAGCGCCCTGAGCCTCGGCACCAGTCTCCCGCCTCCGCTGCTCCACTTCCCACGCCTCACGTCCCCGCACTGGCGCCCCATCCAGCAGCCCAGCCCCAGACACAACACCTCGGTCCCACCGGCACCTCTGCCGCAGGCATCTGCTCCCGCCGCCCAGGCACCCAGACACCCTCGCCAGCATGGGATGCGATGGGACCGGGGTGCCGTGTGCCTGGCGCTCTGCAGCAGCCCGGCCAGCAGGAGCCCCGGGGGGGCCGGGCAGGGGCACTGGGAGCCCGTGCGGCCAGTAGTGACCCAGGCCCTCAGTCTGTTTGCAGGCTCCCCGGAGACCCTGGCACCGCCAGCCCCCCCCGCTCTGGCTCCCCGCTGCCGCTGCAGCCCCCCTGCCCCCAGCCCCAGCCCGGGGAGGCTCCAGGCTCGCCGGCAGCTGAGCATCGCCTGCACCGTCTGCTGCGTCTTCATGGTCGGGGAGGTGATAGGTAATGGCGGGACGGGGATGGGGTTGGGGGGCTGCTGGGGCACGAGGTGCCAGCTGCTCTGTGCCCACAGGCGGGTACCTGGCGCACAGCCTGGCCATCATGACGGACGCAGCCCACCTGCTGACGGACGTAGGCAGCATGGCCGTCAGCCTCTTCTCCCTCTGGGTCTCCACCCGCCCGCCCACCAAGACCATGAGCTTCGGCTGGCACCGCTCAGGTGAGCCGGGGGGGGGCACGGCTCCACGGGGCCTCTGTGGCCAGGGCGGGCGCTGATGGCTCCTGTCTCGCAGAGACACTGGGTGCACTGGCCTCCGTCCTCTCCATCTGGGTTGTGACCGGGGCCCTCGTCTACCTGGCAGCCGCCCGCATCGTCAGCAACGACTATGAGATCGAGGCGCGAGCCATGCTGGCCACATCCGCCGGCGCCGTTGGCGTCAACTTGGTGTACGTCCCACACAGGACCGCGTGCACCCATGTCCCCGCATCCCCCACACACCCCCTGCCTGGGGCCCGACCTCCCCTCCTGTACCCCTGCCCCACATGTGCCCCTGGTGCCCCAAAACCCCCAGCCCTGGCGCCCAGATCAGCTTCTGTCCCCATGCACCAGCCTCGCGTCCCCAAGCGCCGCCTCCCCCTATTCCCTGTCCCCCAGGTGCTCCTGGCTGCACGTACACCCCTGGCCCCCCCGCCCTGCCCCCATGCCCACCCTGAGCCCTGGCACGTGCCCCAGGCCTCACTCCTTGCCCTGCCCTGGTCCCACACGTGCCCCAGACCCACGCGCCTCCCTGCAGCGTTGCGGCTGCCCCATCCTCGCTGTGCCTCCAGCCTTGCCCCACAGCGGGACCCTGCCCCACACCTCTCCACCCTCCTAAAGCCTGGGCGTGCCTGCCTGTGCCCCCTTTGCCTGCGCTGCCCGTATGCAGGTCCAGGCAGGGCCAGCCAGGCCCCTGCGCCCTGCCTGGCGCAGCTGAGCCAGCCCTGCTCTCCCCAGCATGGCCTACATCCTGCACCAGTCCCCCGCCAGCCACGGCGCCGCGGGCTACGAGCAGCTGGAGAGCACCGGCGGCTGCCTGCGCGGCCGTGCCCCCCTGCCCGGCAGCACCAGCGTCCGTGCGGCCTTCGTCCACGTGGTGGGTGACCTGCTGCAGAGCATCGGTGTCCTCGTGGCTGCCACCATCATCTACTTCAAGGTGCCTGGGCTGGACTCCCCTCTGCTGCCCGTGGGAACAACTCCCTCAGCTGTGGGGCTGGGGGTGCCGTGAGGCACTGGGGCCCTGGCAGCCCCACACCTGGGCGCCCAGCCCAGCTCTGCCCCCCTCAGCCCCACACTGTGCCCCAGCCCCACAGCCTCATGCAGCCCCTGCTCTCTCCAGCCCCAGTGCAAGATTGCAGATCCCATCAGCACCCTCCTCTTCTCAGTCTTTGTTCTCGGCTCCACCTTCACCATCCTCAGGGATGTCTTCAGAGTCCTCGTGGAAGGTGAGCGGTGGGCGAGGAGGGCGCGGGACCATGGGCGCAGGGGAGGCGCAGGAGCTCCTCGGGGCTGCAGCTGCCCCAGCCCCTTCCCCCGAGCGAGGCAGCTCAGCCCCTCGCAACCTCTGCTCCCGGCCCCCGAGCCCCCCCAGCCAGCCCGCCCGCCCCTCTGTCCTGCCCCCGGCCCCCGAGCCCCCCCCAGCCAGCCCGCCCGCCCCTCTGTCCTGCCCCCGGACCCCGAGCCCCCCCCAGCCAGCCCGCCCGCCCCTCTGTCCTGCCCCCGGCCCCCGAGCCCCCCCAGCCAGCCCGCCCGCCCCTCTGTCCTGCCCCCGGCCCCCGAGCCCCCCCCAGCCAGCCCGCCCGCCCCTCTGTCCTGCCCCCGGACCCCGAGCCCCCCCAGCCCGCCCGCCCGCCCCTCTGTCCTGCCCCCGGACCCCGAGCCCCCCCAGCCCGCCCGCCCGCCCCTCTGTCCTGTCCCCGGACCCCGAGCCCCCCCAGCCCATCCTCCCTGCCCCAGGCAAACGGCCCCGTGGTGAGAGGCTGCCTCACCCCGGAGCCACCGGCCCCCGCCTGGTCGCAGCCTGGGGAAGCCCCCGCCCCCCGGCTGTTCCTGCCGCAAGCCCTGACCCCTGGGGGGCCGGGGCCAGCCCCCCGGTGACCGGGCGGTGCTGGCAGGGGCGCCGCGGGGCGTCGCGTTCGACGCGGTGAAGGAGGCGCTGCTGGGGGTGAGCGGGGTGCGGGGCACCCACGACCTGCACCTCTGGGCCCTGACGCCGAGCCACCACGCCGTGTCGGTGCACGTGGCTGTCGGTGAGTGCCCCGTGGGCAGAGCCGGGGGGGACGCGCCGGCCGCCCCCAGGCGGGGGCTGAGCCGCGCTGCCCTGCCGTGCCAGACGCCAGCGCCGACCCCGAGGCGGTGCTGCGGGAAGCCACCACGCAGCTGCGGAGCACGTTCGGCTTCGCCACGTGCACGGTGCAGGTGGAGCGGTACCAGGAGGCGATGGGGGCCTGCCAGCACTGCCGGGACCCCCGGGCCTGAGCCGGCCGGCGGGGTGAGCTGCCCCTGGAGCGGAGGGGGGCAGCGCAGGAGAGGGGTGCTGCATCGGCCCCGCTGAGCGTGCAGGGTCCCGGGACACACACACAGCCTGGCCCCGCAGCACAGGGGCTCCCCCAGGACCCTCCACCCCCAGCTGGGCCGGGGGCACCTGGCCTGCCCCGGCCCCAGGCACACTGTGACCAGCCCCAGAGGGAGAAGGGGGAGCCTGCCCCACGGCATGGCCCCCCACGGTGCCCTGCTGTCCCCCGCGGGAGAGGGGAAAGGAGGGAGCCACTGGGGCTGCTGCTGGCCCCAGCCCCAGATGCTCCTGTGCCCCCAGGGCTGCGGGAGCCACCCCACTGCCCCCCAGGGCCAGGGGCTTGCTGCCCCCAGGGCTGCGGGGGGCCAGGGAAGCTGCTGCACCCAGTGGAGTGTGGGGAGACGGGGCAGCAGCTGCCCTGGCCTTGCCCCCCACCAGCGAGCCCAGGCTGGGGCCCGATCCTGCTCAGCCTCCGCCTGATCCATTCCCCATCGTGAGTCTGTGTCTGTTGTGCCTGTGGAGTGTCTGTCTGTCCGTCTCTTTGTGCAAGAAGCCCAGCAGGCAGCGGCAGAGCCCGCAGCCGCCAATAAACGTGTTGGAGAGCAGCAGTGGCGGCGCAGGGAGCCAGGAGGGGACTGGGGAGGGGGGACGACCCCGAGCCCCTGCGAGGGGCAGAGCAGGGCCAGCCCCCAGGGGCCCATGGCAGCACCACAACCAGCCTTTACAAAACAAACCATGTTTACTGCAGAGTTGAACACAGGCTCAATATGAGCAACTTCAGAGCTCCTCGCATCCCCCCCAGCCCCACACGCCCTGCCTGGGACAAGGCTGGCCCCCCCAGACCCCTGCCTGCACTTGCGCTGGGGGGTCAGCCAGCGACGGGGAGCAGGAGGCGAGAGCAAACGCAGCCCCACACCAGTGGGGGCCTGTGGGTGCTTCGCCAGTGTCAGGCCCCAAGACCCACAGCTAAACCCAGGGACACACACCGGTCCCACCACCTCACCCCACACCAGCTCAGACCAAACAGCGCAAAAGGAACCTCCTGGGCCCAGAGCACAAGGGCAAGTGTGCTGAGTGGCCGAGGCGATGGCCAGGAGCAGCCATCCCTCCCGCAGGATGGGAACCCCAGAGGGTAAGAAGCACCGAGAGGGGGCACACAGCCCCCCGGACAGCACAGAGCGGCCCTAGCCCAAGCTCCTGCACAGGGCAAGCGTGGGTGACGGCAGCAGGAGGGATCCACCGCGCTATTCTGCGGGTAGGGGAGAGGGCTCAGGGGGGCTAGGGCTGCCGGCCTTGTCCCCATAGAGAGAGCTGAAGCGGGCACGGCGCTCCGGGAGCAGCTGGTGGCCCACGCCAGAGGCCAGCCCCACCAGGCAATGTGCCCTCACTATGCCCGCCTGCCCACCCGACACCAGCCAGCCGTGCGAGTCCAGGTTAGGGCTGAAGCGCACCTGCGGGAGGAGAAGAGGGTCAGGAGAGAGGGGGCAGAGACCCTGGGCTGGGTCCTGACCCACTGCAGCAGCAGCCTCCGGCCCACACCCTGCCGGGGTACGTGCAGGGCTGCAGGCTCGGCGCAGCGCTCTCACCTTGTGCAGGGACTCCAGCTGCAGGCGGTCGAGGCTCAGCTCTGCTTTCACCTCCTGCGTGTGCATCCTGCGCATGGGCTCCCGGCTGGGGAAGTTCTTGAAGCTGCGCTGTGAGGCGGCAGCACCGCGATGGGCTGCGTGCCCCGAGGAGGAGCGCCACACGCGTGGCAGTCCTGGCAGCACCAGGACCGCGGCACAGGCAGGTGCTCCTTGGCCAGGGGCCACGCGTCACCCTCAGGGTCACACACCAAACTGCCACGGCCCAGGGCAGCAGGAGCCCCCCGGGGAGGGCCAGGGCAGGGCGGCTGGATCATGGCAGAGCCCCCCACCCTGGTGCCCCTCCAACAGCTCTCACCCAGACTCGCTCCCCCTCTCTAGGGCGCAGCCTCGCCCCGGTGCCCCATGCCAACACCTCCAATCATGGCCCGGCACACTGGGGAGCGAGGGCCGAGCCTGCCGCCGCAGCCAGGACGCCAAAAGCGCTCCTCTGCCCGGGGCTGATGCCCACAGCCATGCCCCCCACTGCCCTGCGACCCGGCAACCGGGGGCTCCCTGCCTGCGCGGACCCCATCCGAGGCCCAGCCTGCGCGGCGTCCAGGGGACGGGGTAGCCCACCCCCGTGCTTTTGGGGCAGTCAGCCCAGGCTCCACCAGAGGCGAGGGGCTGCTGCGATGTCTGAGTGGCATCTCCTCGCCCTGCTGCTCCCGCTGCCCAGCCACCACCCAACACGCCCCTGCCCCGCTCCCACGGGTCCTGCTCATGGTTAGGACCACCCAGCCCCAGGCCTGCCCTCAGCCCTCTCCTACCAGGTCTGTGTCCCGGAATCGGATGTAGCTCTTGGTCACCATCTCACCGTACAGCCTGGTCTTCGGCAGCGCCTGCTCGCCGCCCTCTGGCCCGGCGGGGCTGCAGGGCAGCAGATCAGCTTTGTAGACCGGCTGTGGACGAGATGGGGCTCAGGGCAGGGCGGGGGGCCTGCCTGCTCCTCTGCAGGCAGGGACCACCCGGCACCGAGCGGGGCTGGGAGCCCCAGGAGCCCTGCCCCACAGCATGGCAGGTCTGGGGCAGGGGAGAGGAAGGTGCTGCCATAAGGGCCGGGGACAAACAGGGCCAGGTCTGCCCCACGGGTGAGTCTAACCCTGAAGGTCCCGTCCCCAGGGCCGAGGCTGCTGCCACCATCCTTCCCCGCCACACAGCCCCTGCCCGGGTGGGAAGGGCACAACACAACATGACACACACACACACAACACATGACACGCACATATATGGGGCAGCAGATGCCCCAAGGGTGGCTCAGGACTTTCCTCCAGCAACCCAGGAACACAACTCCCACACTGCCCAGCCCCACGTGTCACGGACGACAGCCTCTTACAAATCTGCGGTCTGAGGAGCGCTTGACGTTGAGGGGGTTGAGGGCCAGGTCAGGCAGCACCGCAGCCACCAGCTCGCCGGTGATGTCTCCTGCAGCCACCGTGTTCAGCCAGTCCGAGCCAGATATGCTCTGTGGGAACAGACGGCTCTAGGGTGCAGGGTCCCACCGTGTGTGTCCCCCTCCCAAGCCGGGCTGCAGCACCACGAGCGCCAATCCCTGGGCACCACCCACCGTCCCCCAGGGAGGGACGGGCTCAGAAGCACAGCTGGCTTGGACACAGGCGGGGACACCCCCTCACCCGGCTGCCACGGTCCCTCGTCTGAGGAGCAGGGGGTGACCCCAAGATCCAGGGCCTCACATGGCCGGGCAGCACCACTCCCACCCACAAGCTGTGGGCCCAGCTGGCACCGGGTTTGGGGCAGGCGCCCACCCCTCTGACATGGTCCCCAAGACAGAACTGCCCTGCACCAGCCTCTTACCCACACGGTCCCCTTGCGAGGGGCCACAAAATAAGCCTTGAAGCCCAAGTACCCGGCGTCGATGTAGTGGATCCCACAGAGACCGTAACTGCCACAGAAAGGGAACAGATGAGGATGGAGCTTCGCGCTGCCACCCCAACAGCTAGGCAGCAGCCCACCTCCCGAGAGACCTCAGGGCCCGGGTGGATGGAGGGGGGCTGTCCTTGCTCTAGCAGCACGTCACAGCACCGCGACGTGGCTCAGGGCAGCTCCCAGAGGCTGAGAACACACCAAGATCCCAGGACCTTTCTGCCAACCTGTGTCAGTCTGGGTGCACGCAGGAGCACCGCTGCCCAGCCCAGGGGCCTTGTCCTTCCCCTTGCCCACCTTGCTTGTGCCCCGGGATAGCAGCCCCTCGGCCGCACCAACACTGCGCCGCTGCGGCATGACCCAGCACGAGCGGAGCCTGCCTTTGCCACAGCACAGCCGGACACTCCCAGGGAGGGAGAGACCAGAGGGATCCCTGGGGAGTAAGAGCAGACCCCAGGAGCAAGCTGACACCTGGGCACAGGGTGGGCACTGCGATGGCCCCGGCACTCACGAGGCGTAGCAGTTGTCCTGGGCCACGGTGACCCCGTTGTAGGGCAGCAGCCAGGCCACCTCAGTGCTGAGGAACCGCTTGATGCTGTTGATGGGCTCATAGAGCCGCCGCAGGTCCCAGAATTTGATCTTACGGTCGCTCCCTGCCGTGACCAGGAAGTTGCTGAGAACCAGGAGAAAGGAGGACTGAGACCCCAGTGCAGAGTAGTGCCGGGTCCCTGCTGCAGGGACGAGGTGGCCCCGGTCCCGCAGCACAGTGCTGCTCCCACAGGTAGGAGCTCAACACCCCTCACCCTGGAAAGCCCAACCCAACCTCTTCGGTGCCTCAGAGGGACAAGTGCCATCAGCATCGAGTCCTCTCAAGTCCATCTTGGCAAAGGAGTCTCATCTGCAGGAGTGAGCCCGCTCTCCCAGGCGGGACCCGCACCAGCACCACCTCCCCTGCCCTCACCTGTCAGCCTTGCACCACTCGATGCTCCGGACCGCGTGGTCGTGGGCTGGAAAGCACTGGAAAGGGTAGAGCTTGAGGGAGCCATCGGGCTGGTGCACACACTGCAGCAGGGACTTCGTGAGCAGGTTCCAGACAGCCACAGTGCCTGTGGGATGAGACCCGTGCCCGTGAGGAGCTGCCCCAGCAGCTGCCCTGTGACTACGCTGGTGCTGCAGAGGATGCCCAGTGCCACAGCGTGGGACTCAAGGCAGCAGGGGACAGGCAGCGGGACAGGCAGGGGCTGCGGGAGCTGCGAGGCTCAGCAGCCAGGCCAGGGCTGGAGCCGGGGACGAGGGCTTAGAGCGGGGGACGAGGGCTTAGAGCGGGACAGGATGGCTCAGGTACAGCAGGTCCTGGCAGCACAACACAGAGCTATGGATCGCCTGAAGCCAGACACAAACTTGCATCCAGGCAAGTCAGAGAGATGTGGATTAAGCCAGAGCCATGTCCTGGAGCCAACAGGTACGCAGAGGTGTCTGTGGCCAGCCCAGGGATGGGCAGAGAAGTTCCTGCACGGTACCTGCCACTTGCTGCTGCTCACCCCCATGCTGCCCCCGAACCTCATCCTCAGGCTCCCCCGCTGCCTGCCCCAGGCCGAGGCTGAAGGAGCACAAAGCTCCGCGCGTCTCTGCTTGCTGCAGGGCGAGGGCTGCTCCCCGACCGCTCTGCGGTGGGACGCAGGCCCCTCTTGTGCAGGACGGGGACTCACCGTCATAAAAACCAGCTGCAAGGTGATGATGGGGCTTGGATGGCATCCAAGAGAGGCTGAAGCACTGCCCGCACTCGGACGCATTCCCTGCCTGGATAGAGCCCACCTGGAGCGTGGCAATACACTGCACCTGGAGGCCAAAGGACAGACATCAGTCACGGCCCCGCGCTGGTGCCATCCGCATCCC